>NC_060142.1:381206887-381509918 GCF_021461385.2 Schistocerca piceifrons
AAGGAACTGGGTATCACAAAACCTTGCCTTAAGGCCTTGGTCAGATGTTTTGTCAGGGCTAAGAATGTAGTTGTGGAAAAAAGTAAATCCAATTGTAAAAAATGTAATGACCATGGGATATTTGCTAAAGGAAGAACTGGGAGAGCGTTACCTCATAGCAACATTTTTACAATTTACACTACTGGCCATTAAACTTGCTACACAAAGAAGAAATGCAGATGATAAACGGGTATACATTGGACAAATATATTATACTAGAGCTGACATGTGATTACAATTGCACGCAATGTGGGTGCATAGATCCTGATAAATCAGTACCGAGAACAACCACCTCTGGCCGTAATAACGGCCTTGATACGCCTGGGCATTGAGTCAAACAGAGCTTGGATGGCGTGTACAGGTACAGCTGCCCATGCCGCTTCAACACGATACCACAGTTCATCAAGAGTAGTGACTGGCGTATTGTGACGAGCCAGTTGCTCGGCCACCATTGACCAGACGTCTTCAATTGGTGAGAGATCTGGAGAATGTGCTGGCCAGAGCAGCAGTCGAACATTATCTGTATCCAGAAAGGCCCGTGCAGGACCTGCAACATGCGGTCGTGCATTATCCTGCTGAAACGTAGGTTTTCGCAGGGATCGAATGAAGGGTAGAGCCACGGGTCATAACACATCTCAAATGTAACGTCCACTGTTCAAAGTGCCGTCAATGCGAACAAGAGGTGACCGAGACGTGTAACAAATGGCACCCCATACCTTCACGCCGGGTGATACGCCAGTATGGCGATGACGAATACACGCTTCCAATGTGTGTTCACCGCGATTTCGCCAAACATGGATGGGACCATCATGATGCTGTAAACAGAACCTGGATTCATCCGAAAAAATGACGTTTTGCCATTCGTGCACCCAGATTCGTCGTTGAGTGCAGCATCGCAGGCGCTCCTGCCTGTGATGCAGCGTCAAGGGTAACAGCAGCCATGGCCTCCGAGCTGATAGTCCATGCTACTGCAAACGTTGTCTAACTGTTCGTGCAGATGGTTGTTGTCTTGCAAACGTCTCCATCTCAGGGATCGAGAGGTGGCTGTACGATCCGTTACAGGCATGCGGATAAGATGCCTGTCATCACGACTGCTAGTGATACGAGGCCGTTGGGATCCAGCACTGCGTTCCGTATTACCCTCCTGAACCCACCGATTCCATATTCTGCTAACAGTCATTGGATCTCGACCAACGCGAGCAGCAATGTCGCGATACGATACACCGCAATCGCGATACGCTACAATCCGAACTTTATCAAAGTCGTAAACGTGATGGCACGCATTTCTCCTCCTTACACGAGGTATCACAACAACGTTTCACCAGGCAACGCCGGTCAACTGCTGGTTGTGTATGAGCAATCGGTTGGAAACTTTCCTCATGTCAGCACGTTGTAGGTGTCGCCACCGCCGCCAACCTTGTGTGAATGCTCTGAAAAGCTAATCATTTGCATATCATAGCATCTTCTTCCTGTCGGTTAAATTTCGCGTCTGTAGCATGTCATCTTTATGGTGTAGCAATTTTAATGGCCAGTAGTCTATGAATGTTTTAACTATTACAACCTTTCGTTAAACATCTTGCCTTACGGGCAACATAATCCTTGGTCAGATGTTTTGTCAGATCGAAAGGCTGACTGGGGTTATTGTGTTTCTGGACGCATCTGGTACTGCAAAGTGGCTACTCATATTTAAATGATTGAAGCGATAACAACGTTATATTGAGTTATTAACTTACAATTTGTGAATTTAGCTAGTCCTGACGAAATAAAACTATAATATTTTTCAGACACTAGCGAATGTGCTGTAGTTCAGCCGTAGACGAGAAATACCGTGAGGTGAGAATTTATTTTATTTCCTCTGGTTACAGGAATACACCCAGTTCATATTTACAGGGGTGTCTTTTCACTGAAGGTAACAACCTTTCTTTTTCATCAATCGTTAAGCTATTAAAACACAAACTTCACTGATCTTCACAAGAGCGCACACACCAAAAGCCACACCCACCCACCCAAAAATAAACACAAATCCGATTATTTTAATCTTTACTTTCAACAAGAATTTCACAATCGTTGTGTATATATTCATGTTCATTGTTATTAGGAGAATGAACACATTCGAAGTAAATTCTTGTTTCGTTTTCGCCAGCTCCGTAAAAGGCTGGCTCGTTTCTGTGTCTAGAGCAGCAACAGTGTAGATGGTTGACGTCCTGAATCCCACATCGCAGTGTGGTGACACTATGTCATGAATTCTATGGAGGAATCGTATTGTCGGTAGCAGCCGTTGTTGGATTCCAATGAGGCAGCGGTGATTATGAACCGCCTGTCGCATTTTCCGGTCAAACTATGTCTCATGCTCCACTTTGTGCCTTTGCTATGTGTGAGAGGATCTGTCTATTCTAGGAAAGTGAGGGTTACAACGACAAAACGCGCCGTACAGCATTTATAAAATCGTTTGTAGACAGGTAGTGACAGCGGTTCCTTTTTTATACTCTCGTTTCACACAGCCACAGTGCGACTAACCTGAAATTATATTTTGAGAGTAAGTCCTATTGTTGGCTGTAATTCAAGTGTGAAGACCCACGACAATTTTGCATCCAAAGGCGGTCAGTTTACCCATATTTCCAGCTTCCTCTTTTCGAACCATTTACTGAAACGAAGAATGCTGTGTTCCATTCCACAATATTGTACTACCTCGGTTACTGTGTAGCCGTTATTGTCTGCACAGTATAATGTTTGACGTGAAAAACCGAACTTAATAATGACTTTCATGGCACAAAAGACACTATTCTATTTCTTATTCCGACTAATATCGCAGTTCTAAAATATCTTTCACCATTACTGTTGTGTTATGTTCTTTCACTCGATGTCGAACTGTTCTAAAAGCCCAAACCCTGATGTGCTGTGTGAGGCTTTCTCGACGTTATAAACTGTGGAATCTGCAAAATATTTCTGCGAGGCAGCTACTCGCCATCAAGATGAAAAGCCGCTGTCTCGTTGAAGTGCTGTTTAACAGCCTGCAACCTGCGTTCATATTTCTGGTGTCATAAAGCACATCAATTCTGTGTATTTTTTTTTTTTTTTTTTTTGGAACCACATTTAGAAAAAGTACTTGTCAATACTAAAAATTTTAATGTATCTTTCCCCCACCGATACAAATTATACTACAACAGACTTCAGATCCGAGGTTCAAAGAGACCTTTCCATTTTCATATTAGAAAGAAAACCACACATTTCACAAAATGTAATTTTTGTAAACATTGCCATGGAAAATATTTTCATGTGACTAGAAAAAACGCTGGTCATGGTTGAAACTTTCTGGCAGATTAAAACTGTGTGCCGGACCGAGACTCGTACTCGGGACCTTAGAGCACTTGCCCGCGGGACCTTAGAGCACTTGCCGTTTCTGTTTACAGCTGACTGTAAACATAAACGAAATATCACTCGTAATAATTATCTTAGACGTCTTAAATCGTTTTGCATAAAAATTGGTCACCTTTTCAATCTAATACTGTAAGTGCCCTAATAGTTAATCTAAAAGCAAAAAAAATTCTGACAGTACTTTTTAACATACGAGTTACGAACGTTTTCAGTTCAGTGAAACTACCAAGCACTGTGTTTTATAATATGAAGTTAATCATTCTGATTGTAGACTTTGATGATTTACAATGAACAAGTCCATAGTCATTTAAACTCGTATTGCACCAAATAGATTACATTTAAGTTACAGAATTAAAACAATATAGCAGTTACATTTTTTGAACTCAAACAGAATTGGGTACTACAAAAAAAATGGCTCTGAGCACTATGGGACTTAACTTCTAAGGTCATCAGCCCCTATTACTTAGAACTACTTAAACTTAACTAACCTAAGGACATCACACACATCCATGCCCGCAGCAGGATTCGAACCTGCGACGTAGCGGTCGCGCGCTTCCTGACTATAGCGCCTAGAACTGCTCGGCCTCCCCGGCCGGCGGTTACTACATTCACTAAAAATGATGCTGAAACTTCCCAGCATTATCTATGAAATAGTTGACTAGCATAGGACAACGAAATCAAGACTTTTTAGTTTTTTGAGTTGGCACCTAGTACAAAACAATATATCACACTACTTAGAGTTCCAAATGACTAAAAGGGTTAAAGGAGTAGAGTGCGTGTGCTGGAAATAGTTAAGACGGCATTTAGTCGTTCGTCACATTACGTAGACGTTGCTAGTAGAATACGAAACGAGAGTAATCAAAACGGTACGTGTCTCGACTTCAGTCGTATGCGGAGTACCATTGTTCTGTCTTGCTCATTGAATTGAAAGCATTGGTGGATATATCACGGTATGTTCCAACTACATCAAGACTCAGAGCTGATGTGACAAATGTATTTGTATTTCTAGCACATAAATTTTCCTCACTCAGTGACTGATTGCACAACATGGATGAGTTATAAAAACCGGCTGCTGTTCCTTCTGAAATACCTCATTGAAAAAGCCAAGGAATTTCGCTGAATATGTTACATTTTCAGTTTTTCTGGGTGGTGGGCGGTATCGAATGACTCATTTCCAGTTGTTGACACGGAGATGAACGTATTCGATATCCCCATCAGTCTACACTTGGCTTTAGCCAGTTTTTTATGTGCATAATCTTACCAAAATGTCAGACTCCTTCCGTCATATACAGTTGTACATTTGTTCAAGTCTCACGTATTAGATTATGAAGCTAAAAACTGCGTGATAGGGTTTTCTTAGTATTAGGCTATAGAGAATGAAACGTGAGTATCTGAATCCATAAAAGGTAGGTGTCTGAAACGTAAAGGGATTTACTTGAAACGTCCTAGGAGCGACAGTTAAAATACCACAAAATTCTCAGTGTATAGAAAATAAAGTTTCTACGAAAACAGCTCTAAGAAATTTACAGTAAGGTCATCGTCACTGCAGGAGTAAAAAGGAAAATGAGCGTATGGCATCGTTGTCCGGGAGGAGCCATCCGGGGAAGTTTGGCTGCCAAGTGCAAGTCTTATTTCAGTCGACGCCACATCCAGCGACTTGCGAGCCATTGATGAGCATGAAATGATGACGAGGGCAACACAACACCCAGTCCCCGAGCGGAGAATAATCTACAAGCGGACCGGGAAATGAACCCGGCCCGTTCGCATGGGAGGCGAGCATGTTACCACCCAGCTAAGCAGGTGGACATTGCAAGGTTATCAGAGGCGAAAGAAAATCTTTGCATGAAATATCTTTGAGTTACCTTGCCCAGATCTCTAACATTAAGGTAAGTCAGTGTGGCGGGTCTCCTATCCCATAGGCTTACGGACTTCGCATGTAAGTATTCGATGAACCGGGTGGCCCGAGTGCTTTGAGATGTAGTCACCGACTCAGGAAGAATCACGCAAACCGCAGTTTTAGTAGAAATCCCTCTTATTGTTACAATTCTACTAACCGTTACCAAGCTGTGTGCTCAGTGCGGCTGCCTCAAGTCGAATGAGCGTGCAGCTGCCTGTGCTGCGGAAGTTGCTACTGATAAGACCAGCAAGCTGGGCGTGGCAGGAAGCAGCGCGCTGATAATCCAACATGGCGACCGGGAAAGGCTTTTTAGTAGCGGATCACGCTTAGTTAGAACTATAGCGCGATCCTCGGAGCTCTAGCGGCGGCCGAGCGAAACTCGTTCAAGGTCACCCGCCAATATGGCGGCGCACACAGCCATATAGAACTAAGCACACAGCCATGCCGTACAGGAGGAGAAGATATACAAGAAGATCAAGATTGCCTGTGTACAAGACTGTGGATACATTTAGTCTTACTCCAAATAATGTAGCACAAGAAGAGCTACTAAATGGACCTATTACATTTGTAGGAGCTAAGATTCATTTTTCTTGTACAACTGTCACTGAAATCTGAGTAATCAGAAGAGGTCGAGGGAAAAAATTCCTAACTATGACAATATGCGAAAAATTCACAAGAGTCAAAGTGTAAGCTCAGTACCACCGAGTAAGTAAATAGTCACTCCAGTAAACTGCTCATAATCTTGTGTCGAGAATATTTGTAATTAAGCTCGAGCCCAAATCACAACAGCATACTTTGCAACCAATCAAGAGAAGCAGCTCTCCACCTGCAAACTAAGGGAAGATTAATTACACAAGAAAACTACTACAAAATTTAAGTAGCAAGAGAAGTGCCTCACAGCCCTCAGTGCGTAGGACATTAGCCATGATTTTCTGAAGTCAAGCATGCTGGACCAGCATGGAGTGCATCAACTCACACACACACACACACACACACACACACACACACTCACACACACACACACACACACACACTATTAGAGGATTTCTCAAGCCACGTCCATCTGACACCTGTACCTTCTCACTGTCATCATACCATGCGATACAATAAGTGGAAAATGCAAAGAAGTAAAATAGACAGAGCTAGATGCCCTACGCAATCTGAGACGTCCAGATTGCTTTCATAACACAGCTATTAGGAAGCGCAATACCTTTTGAAGGAAACCAACAATCTAGCATACTTGCATAGAATGAAACCCCAACGCTACACCAGAAGGAAGAACAACACAACTTTCACTGGGCCACCAGCTGCCTGTTCCTACATGAAAACCACTGAAAGGACTACGCCCTGGATAGTGGAAGTGCAAGGTAAACCGTGGAACAATGACAAATCCTACCTGACGAAGGGAATGCGCCTGCGTAGAACCACGAAACGCCTAACATCTGCTGACGTGCGTGTAATTGAGGCACTGCTGCACGGATTTCACTACAGTGAATGAGGAAGCTATTACATGCTACTAAATGTTGGATGAGCAACGTGTAACGAGTAGAAGTAAAGCACAATAAATAAATAATCCATGTCATTTTTCTTAAATTCCTAATTATCGAAGACATTATTGAGGAACTTGACTCATTCTTAGTGTTACATTTGCTTTCTCTTTCATTAGTTCTTCTTTTTTATCGGGAACTACATTCTTCATCTCATGAAAACAATTTGTTCTCTATCTACCACAGTTTGAACGGACATTAACACTTAAAAAGAATAGTTTTGGTCCTCCTATTAGCCATTAAATAACATTTAGCTTAATATGATTTCAGTATATGTTCCACAAACACTGCAGATTTATTTAATATTTATTTATGTGATATTTCTGCCTCTCTCATTGTAGCTTTTAGGAATTATCAGAGCCAATCAACGAGCGAGTCCTGGATTTTAATGCCCCTAATTTATTTAATAATATTTTGCGTTAGGTGAGTCAATGACCTGTTACACTAATAACGCTCCTTTTAACAGCTTTTCTTCTGCAACAAATTTGTGTTTAATTTTAACTTCTGCGTTAAACTTTTACATTAAAATATTGTACATAATTTGAGTTAAGCCGCCTTTTATGCCTGACTCTACTCGCATTATTTTCAAGAACACTGACACCAGAAAACGTAGTCTGCTAGTTAATATATCTCCAGTATTACATTTTTAATAAAGCACATTTCTTAGGAATTCAGCTATTTGGAAGGCACTGGACTCAGAATATTGTTGTTCAGTCTTCTAAAATAGCTTTTCTGCAATTCGTGCACTTCCTCAAACGTGTGTATTGACACATCACCTAGACGTGATTTTTATGGACACAGCGCACCTACATTGAATGAATGGTAGCTGCCGTAGGAAAAGACACAAGTTTTCTCTTTTTTATTTTTGTATTTTCCTGGGTAGCCCCTTAAGTTTGTGTTTACTAATGACACAGTTCTTTTACCAGGTAATCATTTATGAACATAAGAATGAATGTCAACATCAACACACACCTTCTAGGCATTTATGTTGTGATTACTACACTCCTGGAAATTGAAATAAGAACACCGTGAATTCATTGTCCAGGAAGGGGAAACTTTATTGACACATTCCTGGGGTCAGATACATCACATGATCACACTGACAGAACCACAGGCACATAGACACAGGCAACAGAGCATGCACAATGTCGGCACTAGTACAGTGTATATCCACCTTTCGCAGCAATGCAGGCTGCTATTCTCCCATGGAGACGATCGTAGAGATGCTGGATGTAGTCCTGTGGAACGGCTTGCCATGCCATTTCCACCTGGCGCCTCAGTTGGACCAGCGTACGTGCTGGACGTGCAGACCGCGTGAGACGACGCTTCATCCAGCCCCAAACATGCTCAATGGGGGACATATCCGGAGATCTTGCTGGCCAGGGTAGTTGACTTACACCTTCTAGAGCACGTTGGGTGGCACGGGATACATGCGGACGTGCATTGTCCTGTTGGAACAGCAAGTTCCCTTGCCGGTCTAGGAATGGTAGAACGATGGGTTCGATCACGGTTTGGATGTACCGTGCACTATTCAGTGTCCCCTCGACGATCACCAGTGGTGTACGGCCAATGTAGGAGATCGCTCCCCACACCATGATGCCGGGTGTTGGCCCTGTGTGCCTCGGTCGTATGCAGTCCTGATTGTGGCGCTCACCTGCACGGCGCCAAACACGCATACGACCATCATTGGCACCAAGGCAGAAGCGACTCTCATCGCTGAAGACGACACGTCTCCATTCGTCCCTCCATTCACGCCTGTCGCGACACCACTGGAGGCGGGCTGCACGATGTTGGGGCGTGAGCGGAAGACGGCCTAACGGTGTGCGGGACCGTAGCCCAGCTTCATGGAGACGGTTGCGAATGGTCCTCGCCGATACCCCAGGAGCAACAGTGACCCTAAATTGCTGGGAAGTGGCGGTGCGGTCCCCTACGGCACTGCGTAGGATCCTACGGTCTTGACGTGCATCCGTGCGTCGCTGCGGTCCGGTCCCAGGTCGACGGGCACGTGCACCTTCCGCCGACCACTGGCGACAACATCGATGTACTGTGGAGACCTCACGCCCCACGTGTTGAGCAATTCGGCAGTACGTCCACCCGGCCTCCCGCATGCCCATTATACGCCCTCGCTCAAAGTCCGTCAACTGCACATACGGTTCACGTCCACGCTGTCGCGGCATGCTACCAGTGTTAAAGACTGCGATGGAGCTCCGTATGCCACGGCAAACTGGCTGACACTGACGGCGGCGGTGCACAAATGCTGCGCAGCTAGCGCCATTCGACGGCCAACACCGCGGTTCCTGGTGTGTCCGCTGTGCCGTGCGTGTGATCATTGCTTGTACAGCCCTCTCGCAGTGTCCGGAGCAAGTATGGTGGGTCTGACACACCGGTGTCAATGTGTTCTTTTTTCCATTTCCAGGAGTGTATATTTCTGCGACACTAAATTTTTTTTATTTCTTTTTTTGTGCCGAAAACCAGGAAGAAGCAAGCCGCGAAGAAAAGTACAGATCTGGAATACTACGTACGCTGTATGATAGTAGTAGAGTAATTTTATGCTCATGGTATAAATGAGATAGTGCATATCGTTTGTGCTTCCGCCGCTGTTTACATCAAACCATTATTTCGCTCAAAAGATAATATGCGCTATTCAGTAATGGCACTGCGAATGCACATATAGCTAGTGTTGCTATCGGACGGTTAAACATTGCACTTCTCCGACTAGCGATCTTAAGATATCGCTGATTCAGGAACAGCTGAGCGCGAGCTGACACTGCCATACATTTCCGAATAACGTGACGGACTGGATATGGTGGACAACCGTTCGGAAGCACAGTTACATGGTCTACAGAAGAGAGAGAGAGCGAACATTTCGCGATTCGCCGCGGAAGTAGGAAGGCTGTCAGACTCTGCGACACTCACAGATTTCAAATACTGTTAAGCGAGACTACAAGACAGTTTGGACATTCTCACCAAACTAAATGTGGGGATTCATTATCTGTCAGACGACGACGAATACGAGGCAGACGTTCGAAAATGCGAAGAGTGTATAGGCGTCACGAATGCGCTGTTTCTCAAATGTCGCACGAAATTGAGAGACAGCTCGGAAAATCTGCAACAAACTTAAATATTTCCATGCCCCCGTGGTGTAACCTGTAACAAAGAATGTTCCTTCAACTTCTGTAAGACTTTCGCCGATCAAGCTTTAGCTCTTTTCAGGTGATCTGGAGGCGTGGGCACAATTCTGGGAGCAGTTTGATCTGTCAGTCGACAAGGACACTAGGTTGGCTACGACCAGTAAACACAAAATTCCTGTGGGTTATTTTTCAGGAGAGTCGAAGCATTTAGTAGAAGACATTGCTCTGACGGATGAGACGTACGCAGAAACGAAGGGGATTCACCAGTCTCGTTATGGCAACCAGTATCGGGTAGTTCTGACCCAACTAAATTGCACAGAAGTCATTAAATCCATTCAGCTGGCCACCCAGAGGAACTCAGTTCGGCATTCATTGAGTGCCAGCGAGAAATTGAAGCTCCCCGGCCTCTTGGGGATACGACCGACTCATCGCGCCGAGAATTCTCCGTACTTTCCCGCATGACATATACCGCCGCTGGATAATTCGCGCCAAGCGTATGGGGCAATCCGAGGTGGATGATTCGCAGCTAATGGAGTTTTCTGTGAGAGGAAGTGGACGGGTCACTTACTATACAGAAGATATTTCCACCGCATCTAGCTCTCCCTTCACGACTGCCTCGCTCCACATGAACGTGAAATCTGAAAGACCAACCCAGAAAGGCACTACTATACATGAACCATTCTACGGTTTTTGTGAATCTCGCGGTCATTGGGCGTTGTACTGTAAAAAGTTGGTATATGTTGTTGATCGAACAGATAAACTGAAACTAGCTAACAGATATTGTCTTTGACCCCATCGTGGGCATATAGTTTCAGATTGTAGGAAGAAGAAAAAGGCACGGTGTGCCAGGTGTAGACAGCTGCATCTCAAGTCCATTTGCTATGAAGGAAGGGATGGTAAGATTGTTATGTCTCAGATAAGCAAGTATGCGTCTCAGTATCTATAGAACTGAGTGGGAGAACTCGATGTGTGCTAGATGCAGGAAGTCAATACACCTTTATAGTGAAATGGCTGAGTGACAATTTCAAGCTCCAGGCTGCTGATAGACGAGAATTTTCTGTTTGTTCATTTGAATCAAAGCCTGCAGTTTCACACCACCACAGACTTGCTCAGTTAAATATGAAGGGCTTTGGAAGAATTCTTCTGTGTTACTGCCTTTGAAAGTCATTATGTTATTTCACATCAGCCACCTGTTTCGCGACATGTAAAGAGGTGATAATATGCCCATGACATTACGCTAACAGATCCCAAAACTGGCCCAACTGAAGATATTTCCGTGGAGATTCTCATAGCAGCATTGTTATTATTGGAAAACACTGACAGAAAAATGGCTCTGAGCACTATGGGACTTAACATCTGAGGTCATCAGTACCCTAGAACTTAGAACTACTTCAACCTGACTAACCTAAGGACGTCACACACATCCATGCCCGAGGCAGGATGCGAACCTGCGACCGTAGCGGTCGCGCGGTTCCAGACTGAAGCGCCTAGAACCGCTCGGCCACACCGGGTGGCTACACTGACAGTTCGCCAATACGTATCTCAGAATGTTTAGCGTTAGTTCGATTCTTGGCTGATACTTGGTGGGAATATGTAAGGAGCCCGTGCGCACGCAATTGTGGTGAATTTCGACCATTCTGATCGGCAAAATTTTGAAAAAACACAGCTCTGAAACGCGAACACAATTTGTGACCTAGGTTTCGGTGTCACAAGGGACACCTTCTTCGAACAAAATTAAAACTAAATGTTACAGCATAACGTACCAAAAAATACGAAAGCTGCGGTCATACCTGACAGCGTTAGTTGTGTTGGCTGTAGCAGAGGACACATGGCAGCCCATAGTGGCTTGCACCTCTGTTGCATTTCATTTTAATTCTGACTGTCTGACCGACACCAAGGTCACAAGTTAAATGCGTTCGCGACTCAGAGCTGTGTTTTTCAAAATTTTGTATTATACAACAGTCGCTGATTGAAAGTCATGTTAAAAACCTTAACATTTTGATCGGTCTCCTCTGCCCTCGGATAACGACTTCAGACGCATTTGGGGCTTGGATGCTACAGGGATTACTGCCAGTCAAGACAGATCCGTGAGCAACGATGACAGGAGACTTATTGAGGAGTTAAGAGCATCTTTCTGTATTAAGGATAAACTAGCAGTGGTTTCACTTCCCAGAAGACGCGATAAAGCCCTTCCGAGTAGCAGACTGACTGCAGAGAAACGATTCGACCACTTGAGGACAAGATTTCAATGTCAAAAAGCTTTTAAGTAAATGTACTACGACAGAATGATAGGTTACATGACTACGGGGCAAGTACGGTCGCTCCCGTTCAGCTCTCTGGGACGTCACTGTTTTATCTCCCTCGTCATGCAGTGGGGAAAGAGAAACGTGGGAGGACTATGTGGTGCATAGTCTTCGACACATCATCTCTCGAAAGCAACGTACCTTCTCTGAACGAGGTACTACAGGCAGGACCGAATCTGCTACCTAAGATCATAGAGAATTACCGCGATTCACAGATATCATGTAGGCGTTCCTTCACCTGATCTCGAACGAAGATGGACGCTACCTGATCAGATTCTTCTGATTTAGAACCAACTGGATCAAAACGGGTGATCTCCAAACACACGATTTAATACAATACCTCTTCACGAGACTCCCATTCTGTCTGACCTACAGCCAATTTCTACTCTTTGAAGCTTTAAGAGAGCACACGGGCAAGTGTGTTATATCATTTCTCAACGTGGATCCTCTTTTAAACAGAAATATAAATTTGCGATCGCAGTAGAATTATGAACTTGTTGTAGTCCTAATGAAATTTATCAGTCTCCCGTTATCTAAATGGGCTACCAGCTCCAAACAGCTTCAAACTATTTGGAAAGCCGAAGGCCGAGGACCCCACGCAGAGACTCAGGCTGTAGATCGGAATTGTATCGATCCCAGGGAAATCAGCAGAAAGTCATCAAAAGAGTCAGTCATCCCGATAACTCTTGTAATGTTCTATGATCCACTTTAACTCTTCCCGCCTGTGTCTGTTGTTGGAAAATTGTTATTCCGTGACACATGGTACACTGTAATTGGTTGGAATGAATTCGTGCCCTGGAACCTAGGAACGTGATGGCGCACTTCGATATCTAGCTTACCATGAGTCTGATGGCTAGCCAAAGCTCATGGAAGGGACACTCAAGCGGACGTATTCAGTGACGCATCCAAAAAGCAGCTCTGTACGTTTGTACATTCTTAGAGAATACCGTCCTAAGTCACTTACTCTGTAGCAAGAACAGTCTCGCTCCTATTAAGAAGGTGACCTTACCGCGATTGGAGCTTTTAGCGGCAGTAATAGGAACCCGACTACTATGCTAATTCTGCCGCGTAACAGAATTTAAAATCGCTCATGCCATATTGTGGATGGACGCCACAGTCACGCTAAGTTGAATTTGCAGAGATCCAAACATATGGAAGACATTCGTTTGTAAACGTGTGACGGAAGTACAAACTGACACGTCTCCCACATAATGGAGACACTAGTCAGGACAAGACAACCCAGCTGATCATCTGTCACGAGGACTCCTCGAAGGTCAAATATATCGCCTGGAAATTTGGTGGCATGGATCACCTTGACTTGCAGCTCAGTGGACCTAATACATCCTGAACAGAAGACGAAGAAAAACCAGAGCCAAGTTCTATCGATATTTACACTGACTACCATCATGAACCTGTCGAAACTCAATTCATTCTGGAGGCTCATTCGTGCTACAGCATGGACTCACCGTTTTCTACACAACATTCGTCAGAACGAGAAATGTTCCGGAGAGATTACAGCCACGGAACTGTCAGGTGCCCGAATATAATGGACACTAGGAGTCCAGATACTAAAAGGTATCAGATAGATTATATAATGGTAAGACAGAGATTTAGGAACCAGGTTTTAAATTGTAAGACATTTCCAGGGGCAGATGTGGACTCTGACCACAATCTATTGGTTATGACCTGTAGATTAAAACTGAAGAAACTGCAAAAAGGTGGGAATTTAAGGAGATGGGACCTGGATAAACTAAAAGAACCAGAGGTTGTACAGAGATTCAGGGGGAGCATAAGGGAGCAATTGACAGGAATGGGGGAAATAAATACAGTAGAAGAAGAATGGGTAGCTTTGAGGGATGAAGTAGTGAAGGCAGCAGAGGATCAAGTAGGTAAAAAGACGAGGGCTAGTAGAAATCCTTGGGTAACAGAAGAAATATTGAATTTAATTGATGAAAGGAGAAAATATAAAAATGCAGTAAGTGAAACAGGCAAAAAGGAATACAAACGTCTCAAAAATGAGATCGACAGGAAGTGCAAAATGGCTAAGCAGGGATGGCTAGAGGACAAATGTAAGGATGTAGAGGCCTATCTCACTAGGGGTAAGATAGATACCGCCTACAGGAAAATTAAAGAGACCTTTGGAGGTAAGAGAACGACTTGTATAAATATCAAGAGCTCAGATGGAAACCCTGTTCTAAGCAAAGAAGGGAAAGCAGAAAGGTGGAAGGAGTATATAGACGGTCTATACAAGGGCGATGTACTTGAGGACAATATTATGGAAATGGAAGAGGATGTAGATGAAAATGAAATGGGAGATATGATACTGCGTGAAGAGTTTGACAGAGCACTGAAAGACCTGAGTCGAAACAAGGCCCCCGGAGTAGACAATATTCCATTGGAACTACTGACGGCCGTGGGAGAGTCAGTCCTGACAAAACTCTACCATCTGGTGAGCAAGATGTATGAAACAGGCGAAATACCCTCAGACTTCAAGAAGAATATAATAATTCCAATCCCAAAGAAAGCAGGTGTTGACAGATGTGAAAATTACCGAACTATCAGCTTAATAAGTCACAGCTGCAAAATACTAACACGAATTTTTTACAGACGAATGGAAAAACTAGTAGAAGCCAACCTCGGGGAAGATCAGTTTGGATTCCGTAAAAACACTGGAACACGTGAGGCAATACTGACCTTACGACTTATCTTAGAAGAAAGATTAAGGAAAGGCAAACCTACGTTTCTAGCATTTGTAGACTTAGAGAAAGCTTTTGACAATGTTGACTGGAATACTCTCTTTCAAATTCTAAAGGTGGCAGGGGTAAAATATAGGGAGCGAAAGGCTATTTACAATTTGTACAGAAACCAAATGGCAGTTATAAGAGTCGAGGGACATGAAAGGGAAGCAGTGGTTGGGAAGGGAGTAAGACAGGGTTGTAGCCTCTCCCCGATGTTGTTCAATCTGTATATTGAGCAAGCAGTAAAGGAAACAAAAGAAAAATTCGGAGTAGGTATTAAAATTCATGGAGAAGAAATAAAAACTTTGAGGTTCGCCGATGACATTGTAATTCTGTCAGAGACAGCAAAGGACTTGGAAGAGCAGTTGAATGGAATGGACAGTGTCTTGAAAGGAGGATATAAGATGAACATCAACAAAAGCAAAACAAGGATAATGGAATGTAGTCTAATTAATTCGGGTGATGCTGAGGGAATTAGATTAGGAAATGAGGCACTTAAAGTAGTAAAGGAGTTTTGCTATTTGGGGAGCAAAATAAATGATGATGGTCGAAGTAGAGAGGATATAAAATGCAGGCTGGCAATGGCAAGGAAAGCGTTTCTGAAGAAGAGAAATTTGTTAACATCCAGTATTGATTTAAATGTCAGGAAGTCATTTCTGAAAGTATTCGTATGGAGTGTAGCCATGTATGGAAGTGAAACATGGACGATAAATAGTTTTGGACAAGAAGAGAATAGAAGCTTTCGAAATGTGGTGCTACAGAAGAATGCTGAAGATTAGATGGGTAGATCACATAACTAATGAGGAAGTATTGAATAGGATTGGGGAGAAGAGAAGTTTGTGGCACAACTTGACCAGAAGAAGGGATCGGTTGGTAGGACATGTTCTGAGGCATCAAGGGATCACCAATTTAGTATTGGAGGGCAGCGTGGAGGGTAAAAATCGTAGAGGGAGACCAAGAGATGAATACACTAAGCAGATTCAGAAGGATGTAGGTTGCAGTAGGTACTGGGAGATGAAAAAGCTTGCACAGGATAGAGTAGCATGGAGAGCTGCATCAAACCAGTCTCAGGACTGAAGACCACAACAACAACAGGAGTCCAGAAGGAATGCTTCACCGGAGAACTACACGCGCTTCAAAATATCTTACGTCTGCCAAGAGAGTCAAAGATCGAACGATCCAACTCTTTCATGAAAGAGGGACTGATATGCCTAGGAGGTCGACTGCAGTGCACTAGCCTGGAAAGGGAACAAAATCATCCGATGCTCCATGATGGTTCCCATTATTTCACACATTTGGTTATTCGAGAGACACAAGTCCGCCTCTATCACTTTCGTGTTCGTTCTGTACTGTCCGAACTGCGAACTGAATTTTATGTCCTCATAGCTCGTCAGGCAATGAAAATAGTCGTACACTCTTGCTTTGTGTGTACGATCCTGAAGAACGCACGAGGACGACAAACTGAAGCGCCGTTGCCACTTGAACGAGTTACGCCAGCCAAACCATTTGCTTTCAATTATAATCTCGTCCCCTGTGTACGAACAACAGTAGTGACGCAGGGACGACGACATATGAAAATTTGGATGTGGCCGTGGATCGTACACGGATAGCCAAAGCTGTTAAGACGACCTACCGCTCAAGTAATGCCGGACATCCGGTTTGTGTTCCGGTTCTGCACTAATTTTCACTGTCGTCATTCACTTATACAGTTGAAGGTTGTTCGATTCGCAACTGACAAAACATTTCATGTATTCGCCAATTCTTTGCCCACGACGGAATTACGTGGATTTCATAACAACACGAGCTCATGGTGGGGCGGATGGTGGGAAATAGTGGTGATCACTATAAAGCGATACGTATGGAAGGCATTGAGACTCGCAAGGCTCATTGAGGGACAACTGAACACTACGTTGATTAGTATTGAAGTCCCTGTGAACTCAAGGCCCACCACACAAGGAGACTATGCAGATGCACTGCCCTTTTCCATTTTCCGACTTGGGAGAAACTTTTAACGGTTCCAACAGGATCAAAGACCACGACAAAAACTAACCTAGCAAAAGAATTCCGGCTGAGGCAGCGACTCTCCGACAGTTTTTGGGAAAGTTGAACAAAACGATACCTGTTGCAGCTGAGGCATGTCCATGAAGTTAAACGTTCCCCAGATGCCCCATCAGATTCTGCCCAACAGACATCGTTCTCGTACAAGAGGGCATGCCGTCCAGGACACATGTGGAGGAAGGCCAGTACAGAGAGAACAATAACAGGAGGCCAATAGCTCTCCACAAACCAGAAGTCACACCATCAGTTGTCCCGTGCAGCGTTAGAGGTCTACCAAGATTGTTAGGTTGTTGCAGAAGGAGATACTTGCTACGAGTGAGAGACTATCTGTTTATTCCTTAGAGGATTATCTATGACTTGCTGATATTGGTTGACATATTTAGTTCCATGATGAGAAATAAAGTTTTTATTAGGACACTCTGTCATTACTATATTCTCAAACATCTAAAAAGTATATAAACCTGCAAGAGTCAGTATGCTGTCGAGGCAGAGACGCACAGGAATAGGCCTGTACATATACTACTACATGACTAAAAACATCCATTTCCAGTAGGAGGTGCCTATCTGACAACTTACAGGGGCAGCAAAAGTTTGATTTTCAATGTGTCATAGTATTTTTGACCAATTTAAAAATTTGAATGCTGTCATAAACGACTCATTAAGAGGTATAATCTTGCGCTAAAGACTTATCACAATAAGTCAAGTAATAAACTACATGTATCTTCCAAGGCTGCGTAACTCATGACCTGCAAGTCACTCAGTTAATATTCATCTAGTGTTTGAGAATGAGAGAGCAGTTTGCGACATCCAACACACACTAACATAATTTGAAACCTTTTCAGAATTTTTCTCGCTGACACATCTAAGATAATAATGAAAGGGACAAAGTTTATCGCTGCTAAATTTCTCTGTTCAGGCAGTATAACTGCCGAATCAGGAATGACGTTTTAATTTTTTACTTTTGTACTACTAACTATGTTAGCAGCACATTTTGCTGACAATATCCACATACGTCATTGAATGTACATGCAAAATTATGCCATTGTAGGACACACAGTTAAGGAGATATGACGTCATGGTCATAATCATGATGCTTTAAACAATCGGAGGGAGAGGGGGAGGAGTGAGGTAGGGGTTCCTGCTTCTTCTAGTTAAAATTATAGCCGTTCATTGGATTCAATGTTACCTACAAAGCTGTTGTTAATAGTTTTAACCCTGCTTCTTGCAGAGTGCATGCTAACTACAACAGTTTGAGTCGACGCTACAAGCTGTTTATTAATTCGTGCCGGGAATATATCTCAAACATACTGTTAGTGTAAATTTATTTCAGTAACCTCGCCTGCCGTGTGCTAATGAGCGCTTTGGAAAAATTTAAGAATTGGACAGGAGCTCAGTCAACTTAATAACGCCCACTTATGTCGTAATTATAAGGTGACCGTAAATAACAAAATAGTTCCCCCGAAGAGCGAGTTAGAGCGTACCCGAGTATAGCCCCGGTTCAGAAATATTAACAGCAAGGAACGATGCCATTAACTGGTTTTACGGTGCCTTCTTGTAATGGGAGAGGCGAACGCGCGTGATAAACGATAGCACTCGCATGAATTAGTGAGGGCGAACGGATATATGGGACGTTCTGTAATAGCCAATATTTGTCAGCAACGTCTGGTTCGTCTCGAAACAGAACGATTCACCTCGTTTATACTGCAAGCAATCTCCCATTACGAGAATGGAGGAATGTGGCGCTCTATCGACACTAGAGATGTCGTTAACATAGTAAGTACAATATATCGCTTCTTGGGATTTATCCCTCTACGGAAGCAGAAATCGCAAAAACGAGAAGTTGTAAGACTACAGTACACTATAAGTCGATGCATTTGTAATGAGAATGCATCGCGATCTCAATTTTTGCTGCATGGTGCCGGTGTAAGCCTCAGAAGGTAGTATGAAAACATGAGATACTGCTGTTGCCTACGACCTTTGAGATCTATATTAGTATCAGTTGATCACAAATTTTAAATTAGTAGAGTTCCTTCTGTACTAATTTATAACAACAGTAATAACGTTAATATTTGTGGAGATTAATTCTAGGAACTTGATGTTAAGTAGTACACGATGGGACACTGCGGTGTAACGACGTATTTATTAGGTTTTCGTTTGATATATGACCATGTGCAGACTTCGTCACCCACGTCAGTTACACTCACTTCAAAATTATTTATATTCTTTTTTAATTTTCATAGAATGGTTCTTGAACGAAACTGTAAAACATCAGTTGAGTCGTGTGCAAAGAATTACATCACTTGGGCCAATTGGTTTTCGTAACCTTTTCCCAATTTAAATTACAAATTATTATTATTACAAATAATAAGAAAACACATAAACAAAACTAAATTAAACTTATAGTCACCTGCAAACTGGGCTGACTTTGGTGGATGGGTGACGCTTAATTTCGTCCCACTACATACCCCACCCACAAGCTCAGTTTGTCAGGTTTTAACCGGAATTAAAACTGTTCAATATACAATATTTAACTGTTAATACATTTTCCTCACATTTTACGTAACCTAGAGTCCTTGCTATTAGATAGATTTAATCCTTTTAATACGATATCGTTGTGACTATTTGTCATTTACTCTTAATTGTGCTCTTATGGTAATTCGTAACCGAATATAGGGAGATTGCTCCTCTTCAGTTAATAGTTGCTAATAAATACTAATTTAGTACGTTCTTTAACGTTGTACATTAGGACAGAGCGTTCAAATTGTGATAGATTAGTTCCAATTTCATTTATTTACTAGAGTTATTCTTTTCAAGAATGTATATTACTAATAAGTTTCTCACAATAACTAATAGTACTATTTACTTTACGTCATCCTCTTCCCTAATACCTTATTTATGCCTGAGGTCAAGAAGAAATCAAGCAAAACTCTCTTTAGAATCTCGGCACGGCTTTCTTTACCTTCGGACACCTTGTTGGGTAATGGCCATTTATTTAGGAGAAACAAGCGAGAGAGCCCCGTTTGGTGTGTTCTATATTAACACTATTGCAAACCTCTATTAAAGGCACTCTGCTATGTTCTCGTGAGCCATATAGCTCTGGACGCCCATGGTCCCTAAAACTATTAACCATCCCCTTTGGTTCCTACTATCCGAGTAAATTTAAAATATGCAAAATTCCTTTTGACCTAAGAGCAAAATTTCTTCCATATAAATCCCCCTTTGGGTTATCTTTCTCTTTTTGAAGTACCAGTAGATTATTGTAGAACACATGTTTAAGCTTTCTGTCATTTATTTAAAATAACACGTAACTATCACGAAAAACTTCACATGAATAAACTATGAACGCTCTTCCGTATGTAACATATACTAAATATTAACTTATTTAGGAATGAAGAGTTTCATTTGATCAACACTATATAATCCTTTAATTACACCTGATGAAGGTTCCATAAGAAGTAATGCTTTGGGATGTACAATCTTATGTACAACATATGGACCTTCAAAGATAAAGAAGAATTTTCTACATTCCTTATCGATCTTAGAGCTTTTAGGATGAGATCGTACTAACACAAGATCTCCTACCTGAAATGAGGGTTCTACAGCCTGTTGATTATAACTTTTAATTCTCCGTTCGGCATTTTTTACAATCTGTTCGCAAACTTTTTCGTCTGGAATATCTTGTTGTATCTCATTTACTGGTGGCCAAGGTAAAGCAGCTAGTAAAGGCTCACCTATAATTCGTTTGCCTAAAATTTCTATAGGTGATAATCCCGTCGTTAGGTGAGGCAATTCATTTAATATCTTTTCGAATTCAGGCATTAGTTTGGCCCACCGAGTATGTTTATGTGCACAATAAGTTCTACATAATCGTCCTAATTCTTTCATGACTCTTTCTACTAAATTACTTTGAGGGTGATATTTCGAAATTAAGATATGTTTGATTCCATATTGTCTTATCATATCTTGAAATCTTTGACTAATAAAGGCACTACCGTTGTCAGACATAAGTCGTTTAGGAATGCCCCAGTTAACAAAGTAATTTCGGGTGAGGCAGCGTATAACGCTTGCTGTATTCGCTCGTTTCAAAGTATATAGTTTCACATGTTTGGACCAACATTCCATTACAACAAACATATGTTAATCCTCCTGAACTCCGAGGCAGAGGGCCGAAAAAATCTAATGATAGTAGATCCCACAAACCTCGAGGAATTACAGCATATAATTTATAACGCTTGGATTTGTTATTAACTTTAACCTTTTGACAGGTTTCACAAGCCCTAATAATACTTCTCACAATACGGGACATATTTTTGAAATAATAATACTTCATTAGATGTTTAATACATTTATGAATTCCAAAATGCCCGTAACCTTCATGAATATAAGTAATTAACTCGTCCACAACAGTTTCCGGAATGCAGATTTTCCATCTCTGGTGTTCCCTCTGTGCTTTCCAATACAACAAGTCGTTAAAATATAACCACACACCCCGGGTGTTAACTGTTTCGTCCCCATTATTAAGGTTTTGTGTAAGGTCCCTATATTGATCGTCATTTCTTTGATTGCATCTAACAGCAGTTACTATCCGTTTAACCTTACGTTCGTTCTCCTTAGTCAAAAGGAAATAAACATGATAATTTGTTCCTGGTTCTTCTGCAATATTAATATTCTCCATTCCTACGGGAAGCCTTGACAAAGCATCTGAAACTACATTCTGAGATCCTTTTATATACCTAATTTCGTACTGAAATTCTTGCAAGTATAATACCCAACGTAATAGCCTACGGTGAAGTAACCGGCAATTGTTCAAAAAAATTAAAGCCTGATGATCAGTATATACCATTGTTTTTCTTCCCATTAATAATCCTCTAAATCGTTGAAAACCCCATACCACTGCGAGAGCTTCCTTCTCGGATACAAAATAATTTCTTTCATGTTTATTTAAAGTTCGACTAGCGAATCCAATAGGCCGATATAATCCCTCTTCATTGGTCAGATCACCTTGGAATATTACACACGACACACCATAATCAGAGGCATCCGTACACATACCAAAGTCCTGATCGAAATCTGGGTGGTATAACATTTTGGCTTTGGTTAACGCTCCTTTTATCTTATTAAAAACTTCCTCTTCCTTTTGTCCCCAGAGCCATACTGACTTCTCTTTCAATAAATCTAGTAATGTAGGATTAACAATATCCTGCCCTGGAAGAAATCTTCTCAGAAATCCTACCATTCCTAAGAATGATTTCAATTGTTTCCGATTTCTAGGACTCGGGCATCGAGCAATAGCTTCAATACGTGCTGGGTCTGGCCTAATACCTTTACTGTCCACTATATGCCCCAAAAATCTCACTTCCTCCTTTCCGAAGTAAGACTTAGATAATTTTAAAGTAATTCCTCTGTCAATTAAACGGTTAAACAATTCCCGTAATATCGTTACGTGTTCTTCCCACGTTTTAGTAGCTACCAAAATATCATCTACATATAAAATAATCTTTTGTAACAATTGCTGACCCAAAGCAGAATCTAATGCCCTAATGAAAGTTGACACTGATATATTAAGTCCAAAAGGTAAAACTTGGAACTGATATGATCTGCCTTCAAAAAGAAAAGCCGTATATTGCCGTGAATCCGGGTGTAATGTTACTTGATGGTAGCCGGCGGTTAAATCCATTGTACTCATATAACGAGAACCAGCAATCTTAAGAAGTACGTCCTCCATAGGAATAGGTCTGTCTCTTTCCATCTCTATAATTTTATTTAATTCACGGGCATCCAGAACCAGTCGTACCCCACCAGTAGCTTTCTTAACTACCCACAACGGACTGTTAAAAGCGCTACATGATCGTTCGATAATGTTTTGTTCTAGCATCTTACTTATTTCTCTACTAGCCGGTTCTTTGAATTGTACTGGAATGGGATAAGGTTTCTTAAAGAATGGTTTTTTATCTTTAATCTTAAGTTTACAAACGTAATCTTTAATTCTCCCCGGTTCATCTGAGAAGACGGCTCTAAATTCTAACATCAAAGATTCCAACTCTTCCTTTTCTTGCTCGGATAGACAATTCGTAGATAAACATTTTTCTTTCACTTCGGTTTCGATACTATTACTAGCCTGACATTGGTATACTGCATACCCAAGATCACTAAAATCTGTTAATAGATTCATGGTCGGTGCGTACCTAATCTGTAAGGATTCGTAGCAATTTTCAGGTACTTGACTATTAGAGAACCTCACTTTAAAAGTACATGCCTCCTTATGGATGGTTAAGGAAGAATCTTTAAAATCTAATATAGCTTTATATTTACACAGCCAATCTATACCTAAAATTATGGCCACATTTAAGTTGGCTACGACGAGTACAGAGTGAGCAATTAATTGTTTAGCAATTTCAAAAGTTACATAAACTTCTTCAGTAATATTTTGACTTCTTTTACCAGTAACTCCTACAATTTTCACCCCAGTTACAGGTAAAGTCGGGAAATTCCAATATTTTCTTTTAAGCTGAAATAATTCTTTGGATAAAATACTTACTTCGCTACCCGAATCAACTATAATATTTACTTCGGTATCTTTAATATAACCTTTAATAACGGGTTTATATGTTACATTCTCCCTTATCTGATTGTCTTCCTGAAGTAAATCTTGTTGCCAGTCACCGTCCTTTTGGCAGCTTAATGATAAATTGCAATTGGGTCTTGGATAATCTCGACCAATAGTTCCCTTTAGTTGACCCGTACTAAAGGACTTTACTAGTTTTCCGAACTTTCTATGATGACGTCACCTACCACTTGACCTTCATTAATTACTTGAGGATGATTTATCTCATGATCGTTATTGTATAATCTCCGCACTTTAGAGTTATTACCACGATTTTGTTGGCTCTCTTTATCTTTAGATTGACGTTTTATATAACAGAACCGACTATGACTGTTGTTATTAGCTTTTCGTGGTTCTGAATCATTATTATTATTTCGAGGATTGTCATTTCTACCAAATCTAAACTTCTCGTCTTCCCTTTCTCTATTAAGTATATCTAACTGCTCTAAATATCCTAACAATTCGCACGGCTGTGACCATTCTCTTTCTATCATTCTTTCCTTTACGTAATACGGTAACCTACTAATTAGGACTCGTATTAAATGACTTTCAATAATTGGTTCTTCAATTAATTTAGCACGGTTTAAATGCCATTCAAAATAATTCCTATAACCTCCCCACCGTTTAGAATATGGAGGAGGGTCTAACAACTCTAAAGTTAAGTGTTGTTGTTTTCCTCTTGACCAATAATTTTGTTTAAACTGCTTAACAAAATCATCCCAATCCCTGAATTCATTTCTATGCAGTACTGCCCATTCCGCAGCTTCTGCTTCTAAATGAATGCGTTTTTCATTACTCCATTTAGGAGATAATGATGTTTCAAAAGCTTTTATAAAGATTATAGGATGAAGTTCGCCTCCTGGTTTGAATACAGGAAATCGACTTGCTACATTTGAATTTGCCGTTATATCATCCAGACATTCTGCGAGAGAAATAGTCGGATTTTGTTTAGATTGCAGAGACGGAGTTGCATCGGATTGGCTTGCCGTGATTGCCTTATTCATATTGTTGTCGTCCGTGCTAGCAAATTCGATGCGACTGTTGTCTCTGATTATGTTATTACCTCTGCTACCTGAAATGTTCTCGTTATTATCTAATTCCGATAACCGTTTCGTAATTTCCTGTATCCGCATTTCTGTATTGGATACGCGATTAGCTAATATCGATTCTTCACTGTGTTCACGATGTGAACGCTCTGTACCTTCGTCAATATTATTATCTTTGGCAGTCTCAAGATTACTGCATATCTCAGTAATTAAAAATTTCATGTTTTCGATTTCGGTATGGTCCTTTTCTACTTGATGAGTTAATGTTTCTAATTCTACATTATCTATTGAAGAAATCTCTACAGGTTTGGTAGAGACCTCTTTAATAGATTTCAATAATTCTCTGCGAACAGTTTCTGTTTGCATAGAAAATTCATCTCGTAACATATCGTTATTTTTCTGTATTTCATTTACAACTAAGATATTGACACTATCTAGTCTCTCGGATAAGTCAGTAATATCGTGTCGCATGCGAGCTTTTTCCTCGCGCGATTCCTGGATATGTTCTTCTAACCTTTTACAATTATCAGCAATCTTATTACTAAGTCCTACTAATTTTTCCTGCATTTCAACTTTAGAAGACTCTATTTTATCACTTAATTCTCGACTGGTTTCATTAAGATATTCCTGCAACCTGTCTGTTGATTTTGTTAGCTCCCCTTTAAGTCTAGCAGTAGATTCCTCGTTAGACTGTTTTAATTCCTGTTTTAGTTCCTGTTTCAATCTAGCAGTAGATTCCTCGTTAGACTGTTTTAATCTAGCCATAGATTCTTCGTTAGACTGTTTTAATCTAGCCATAGATTCTTCGTTAGACTGTTTTAATTCCTCTTTTAATCTAGCAGTAGATTCTTCGTTAGATTGTTTCAATTTAGCGATCGCCCTAAAAAGGGATCTCACGCTCCTATCGGACATAGATTGCTCTTCGTCTGACATTTCACTTCCCGACATTATTGTAAGATATTAACTATTTACACACGCAAACTTGTAATCAACAATCCTGTAAAAGCACACTTCCTATGTACAACACTCCACTTCCAACTTGAAACAAACTCACCGGACACTAATATTGTAATTTGTAGTTCTCGATGATCAGTGTGCTGCTATGGGGCTGCAGAAGAAACAGCCGTCGATGCAGCCGCTGAGATGCTGCGACCCCGCTTCCGCAACCGGCAGGACGCTGAGTCGAACACCGGAAACGTCGCTGGCTGCAACCACGCCCGGCACCGCCGTAGACAGGCGAAGCCCTCAGCAACACCTCTAATACCAGCCGGAGGAACGCCCCGCAGCTGACGTACTGGGCCTATTAGTTTAGGGAGAAAAAAGGTTGTCGGGGTTTGCAGCGTTCAGCTGCTGCCCAACAGACGCGCCTTCTCGTGGAACAACTGCGTGACCGTACTGCTTGGCTGCGGCTCCGTCAGATGCCCACACCCACGAAGTCGCCGCTGGCTGGTGAAGGCTCCACGAAAACTCGCGTTGACTTCCGAAGGACTCTTGATGTTTTGTTTCGTACCTGTGTGCCTTAGTTGCACACAAGTCCTGTTTCTAAGCTCGCCACGGTGCGGTGTAACGACGTATTTAGGTTTTCGTTTGATATATGTATGACCATGTGCAGACTTCGTCACCTACGTCAGTTACAACCCACTTCAAAAATGATTCATATTCTTTTTAAATTGTCATAGAATGGTTCTTGAACGAAACTGTAAAACATCAGTTGAGTCGTGTGCAGAGAATTACATCACTTGGGCCAATTGGTTTTCGTAACTTTTTCGAATTTAAAGTTCGTTTGTTTCTCCTCAGAAAATTATATCGACACACGTTATCTTGATCTAATCGATATCAGAATCACACATTAAATAAACTTTTTAGATTCAAAGTTTCGGCCAACGCTGTCTGAATCAATAATCTTGTCAAATATATTATTAATCCGTTCACATAACTCTTCATAAATAAATCTTCAAGACACGTGTTTCACCTTTAGTAACATACACTATTTTATTAGCTTCCTACACATACAGATGTGAACTTGAGCGTTGACAGACAGTGACTAACATCTCAATAAGATTAAGCTCATTATGACGTCATTGTTGTACAAAAAGAGTATAAAAATTCATTTTTAATTTTTTAGAAACACGACGCAACAACTCGGTTCCAGGATCTTCTGTTGCTCCTTGGCTGTCGACCCGCGACGTATAGCGGCCAGCAATTTCCTCTCTGGTCGCGGCAACGAAGATGCTGTCCCCGTTCGTTGCGCCGATCTCTCCGTACATGAAACACATAAAAAAAATACAAAACTTTTAGATAATTCACATTTATTACAAATAATAAGAAAACACATAAACAAAAACTAAATTAAACTTATAGTCACCTGCAAACTGGGCTGACTTGGTGGATGGGTGACGTTTAATTTCGTCCCACTACAACACGATTACTTCTTTTCTTTATAAATCATTTTGACTTGGTTGACTGTACGGCGTGTCCCACAGAACGGTAATCCCCTTAGGCCATAATATTTCATAAACGTTAATGAGAAACAAATGAGGTTTCCAGCAATCTGACGACAACCTGGAATACGAGTGTCCTGCGCTTCGTCGACAACCAGTTCATAAGTCGTGGACAGGAAGCCTGGACTGGGGAACGATGAAGTAGAAAAATGGCTGCGTCCTTTTCAAAGGACCCAGTCTGACAACTGCCTTAAATGCAACCATAGAAAATCTAACCTAAAATGAAGAGCCAAAGAGACTGGTACACCTGCCTAATATCATGTAGGACGAGCACGCAGAAGTGCCGCAGCACGACGTGACGTGGACTCGACTAATGTCTGAAGTAGTGCTGAATGGAATTGTCGCCATGAATCCTGCAGGGCTGTTCATAAATCCATAAGAGTACGAGGGGGTGGACCCTCTTCCGAACAGCACGTTGCAAGGCATTCCAGATATGCTCAGCCGGCCGGAGTGGCCGAGCGGTTCTAGGCGCTACAGTGTGGAACCGCGCAACCGCTACGGTCGCAGGTTCGAATCCTGCCTCGGGCATGGATGTGTGTGATGTCCTTAGGTTAGTTAGGTTTAAGTAGTTCTAGGTTCTAGGGGACTTATGACCTCAGCAGTTGAGTCCCATAGTTCTCACAGAGCCATTTGAACCATTTTTTTTTTTTTTTTTTTTTGAGATATGCTCATTAATGTTCATGTCTGGGGAGTTTGGTGGCCACGCGGAAGTGTTTAAATTCAGAACAGTGTTCCTGGATCCACTCTGTAGCAATTCTGCTGAGTCTGGCACTGTCCTACTGGAAGTCGAAATTCACAATGAACATGAATGGATGCAGGAGATCAGACAGGATGCTTACATGCGTGTTACCTGTCAGAGTCGTATCTAGACATATCAGGGGTCTCATATCACTCCAACTACAAACGCCCCACACCATTACAGAGTCTCCACCAGCTTGAAAAGCCCCCTGCTTACACGCAGGACGCATGGATGCATGAGGTTGTATCTTTACCTTTGCACGCCCATCCGCTCGCTACAGTTTGAAACGAGACTCGTCCGACCAGGCACCATGTTTCCAGTCGTCAACAGACCAACGTCGGTGTTGACGGGCCCAGACGAGGCGTAAAGTTTTGTGTCGTTCAGTCATCAAGGGTGAACGAGTGGGCCTTCGGCTCTGAAAGCCCATATCGATAATGTTTCGTCGAATGGTTCGCACGTGACACTTGTTGATGGCCCAGCATTGAAATCTGCAGCAATTTGAGGAAGGATTGTCCTTCTGTCACGCTGAACGATTCTCTTCAGTCGGCCGTTAGTCCTGTTCTTGCAGGACCTTTTTCCGGCCGCAGAGATGTCGGAGATTTGATGTTTTACCGGATAACTGATATTCACGGTACTCGTGAAATAGTACAGTAAAACCCCACTTCATCGCTACCTCAGAGATGCTGTGTCCATCTCTTGTACGCCAGTCTGACAACTGCCTTAAATGTAACCTTCAGACTCACTTAAATCTTGATAACCTGCCTTTGTAGCTGCAGTAACCGATCTAGCAACTGCGCCAGATACTCTTTGTCTTACACAGCCGCTGCCGACTGTAGCACCGTATTCTGCCTGTTTACATATCTCTACATCTCTGTATTTGAGTATGCATAACTATACCAGTTTTTTTTCTCTCTTCAGTGTACTATGGCAAGACAGGGGTTTTAACCCCGGACCTCCCGAATGAGCCGTCTCACTCATTTGTCCTGCAAGGATACATTAAAATAATACATAGTTTACACAACATTGTACTTGGAGGCTTGGATTTACGGCGTTCTTTGACTGTTTTTGCAAAACGTTATGTTTTGGAATTCGCACTATTTTACATTTGTACACTTCATTTTAATACCTATAGACAAGAGTTAAAAAGTAATTTTCTCGTTCAAAAGTAGCTAAAACTCCTTCTAAAGCTATACAAGAAAACATCAAGTTAAACTAAGACCGATTACCTAAAAGCAAACTAATCTTCCCTCTACCTAATATCCCTCGCCCAAGTTTTCCCCTAATATAGGGTCCTCAGTAACGAAATTAAAGTCTAGATGTTGCTGTTGTGACCTTCTGCCCATAGACTGGCTTGATGTAGATCTCCATGTGACTCTGTCCTGTACAAACCTCTTCATCTCTGAGTAACTATTGCACCGTACATCGTTCTGCAACTGATTACTGTATTCACGTCTTGGTCTCCTCCGTCAATTTTTACCCCCTGCCCCACACTTCCCTTCAATACTACATTGAAAATTCGACTCCTTTTTTTATTTAGTCCGTGCCATAAATATCTTTTCTCCCTAATTCTATTCAGTACCTCCTCATTACTTACCCATTTAACCTTCAGCATTCTTCTGAAGTACCACACTTCAAAAGCTTCTATTCTCTTCTTGTCTGAATTGCTTATCGTCCACGTTTCACTTCCGTACAAGGCAGCACTCCAAACAAATGCCTTTTAAAAAGACGACCTAGCACTTAGGTCTATATTTGACGTTAACAAATTTCTCTTGTTCGGAAACATTGTTTACGTTTTATATACCTTCTGATTCGGCCATTTCCAGTTAAATTACTGCCCAAACAACAAAACTCGTTTA
Source organism: Schistocerca piceifrons (assembly GCF_021461385.2). Classification (NCBI taxonomy): domain Eukaryota; kingdom Metazoa; phylum Arthropoda; class Insecta; order Orthoptera; family Acrididae; genus Schistocerca; species Schistocerca piceifrons. The sequence continues at coordinate 381,236,722 of NC_060142.1, forward strand.
CTATGTTTAATATCTCGCTTCCTAATCTAAATCTCTCAACATCGATTGGTTTAACCCGACCACATTCTATTATCCTTGTTTTGCTTTTGTTGATGTTCATCTTTCTCCTTTGAAGAAATGTCCATTTCGTTCGACTTCTTTTTAAGGGTCCTTTACTGTCTCTGACTGAATTTCAATGTCATCCTTCTCCAAATTTGTCTTTGCTTTCCTTTATTGCTTGCTCAATTTACAGGTTGAGTAACATCTAGAATAGGCTACAATCCTGTCTCAATACTTTCTCAACCACTGCTTCCCTTTCATGCCCCTTGACTTTTATAACTGCTGTCTGGTCTCTGTGCACGTTGTAAATAACCGTTTCCTCCATGTTTTTATCCCTGTTACCTTCACAAATCCAAAGAATGTATTCCAGTCAGTAATGTCAAAAGCTTTCTGTAATCCTAAAAAATCTATAAATGTAGGTTTACCTCCCCTTAACCTGTCTTGTAAGCTTAGTCATAAGGTTAGCTTGTAAGCTTAGCCATAAGGTTAGCATTTCATTGCGTGCTTCTAACAGGTATCCAAACGGATCTTCTCTGAGGTTGGCTCCTATCAGTTTTTCCATTCTTCTGTAAATAGTTGATACCAGTATTTTGTAACCATGGTTTATTAAACTATAGCTCGGTAATATTTACACCTGTCAGCAGCTGTTTCCTTTCGAATTAAAATTATTACTTTCTTCATGAAGTATGAGGGTATTCCGCCTGTCTCATACATATTGCATACTAGGTGTTATAGTTTTGACATTGCTAGCTCCCCCAAAGGTATAAATAGTTCTGACGCAATGTGACCACTCCAGGTGCCTTGTTTCGACTTATGTCTTTCAATGCTGTTTCAAATTCTTCTCGCTGTATCATATCTCCCATCTCATCTTCATCTACGTCCTCTTCCATTTCTATAATATTACCTTCAACTTCATTTCCCTTGTATAGTCTCTCTATTGACTCCTTGTCCGCCCCCGGTAGCTGAGTGGTCAGCACGACGGAATGTCATACCTAACGGCCCGGGTTCCACTTCCGGCTGGGGCGGAGATTTTCGCCGCTCAGGGACTGGGTGTCGTGTTGTCCTTATCATCATTATTTCATCCCCATCGACACGCAAGTCGCCGTAGTGGCGTCAACTCGAAAGACTTGCACCAGGCGAATGGTCTACCCAACGTGAGGCCATAGCTACACGGCATTTATTTATAGACTCCTTCCACTTTTCAGCTTTCCCTTCTGTGCGTAGTACTGGTTTTCCATCTGAGCACTTGATATTCATAGACCTGCTTTTCTTTTCTCCAAAGGCCCCTTTAATTTTCCTGTGGCCAGTATCTATCTTTCACCTACTGAAATATGCTTCTAAATCCTTACATTTGCCACTAGCCATTCCTGCTTAGCCATTTTGCAATTTCTGTCAGTCTCATTTTTTAGACGTTTGTATTCCCTTTCGTCTGTTTCATTTCCTGCATTTAATGTCGTTTTCCCTTTTATCAGTTAAATTCAGTATCACTTGTGATATCCAAGGGTTTATACTAGGCCTTGTCTTGTTACCTACTTTCACTGTTTCACCTCTCAAAACTACCCTTTCGTCCTCTACTGCTTTTCCTTCCCCTGTTGCAGTCAATCGTTCCCTGATCCACGCTCTGAACAACTTTGGGTTCTCTCAACTTACCCGCGCCACATCTTCTTGATTTCCTACCTTTTTGCTGTTTCTTCAGTTTTAATCTACATAAAACCAATCAATTGTTGTCAGCGTCCACTTGTGGCCTCGGAAATGTCTTACAGTTTAAAATACCGTTTTTAAATCTCTGTCTTGCCATTATATGATCAATCTGAAAGCTTCCGGTGTCTCCATGTCTCTTCCACATATACAACTCTCTTTCATAATTCTTAAATCAAATGTTAGCGAAATTAAATTATGCTCTCTGCAGATATGTACCAGGAGGCTCCCTCTTTCATTCCTTTCCCTCAGTCCATATCCTCCTACTATTTTTCCTTCTCTTCTTTCCCCTAACATTAAATCCCCGTCGACCATCGCAATTAAATATTCCTCTCCCTTAATTACCTGCCTAATTTCCTTTGTCATCGCAAATTCTTACAATGTCTTCACCATCTGTGACGCTCGTTGGCATATCGTCTGTAAACACGATTAAATTTGCAAGTTATTTGCGGAAAAAAGGGTGCAAAACTTAATATACAGAGCTGCCAGCACTGGTAGCAACAGCTCCCCCATTCCCGCTGGGTGCGAGTCGAAGCGAGCTTGGATGATAGATAAAGGTTCGTCAGTCCATGCGGCTTCAGTACTGGGGGAGGGGAGGGGGGTTGGGGGAAGAGACCAAACAGCGAGGTCATCGGTCTCATCGGATTAGGGAAGGAAGTCGGCCGTGCCCCGTCAAAGGATCCATCCCGGCATTTTCCTGGAGCGATGTAGGGAAATCACGCTTCAGTTCTGTGTCAGAGTCGATCAATCGTAGTGCTTGGCGACTGGAGGCATGCCACTCTCTCGGTACCGAACACCCAGATATTTCCAGTGGCCGAGAGATCAGGAGGGCTGCTGGCCACAGCAACAGTCGGACACAGTCTGTATTGAAGTACGTCAGGACAGCACGGGCAACATTACGGTCTTGTGTTATCTTGTAGGAAGATAACGTCACTGGGACCTCAGCCATCAACCTTAACACATCAAAAATGTACTTGTTACAGAAACTCGAGGTGACCATGTTCTGTGCAACTGTAACCCACGAGGGAGCGGTAGGGAGCTGTTTGGGGAGTGGAAGGATATTGGGACCACAAACTAAAGTATACTGGAACAATAGTTTATTACCAGCAAAAATTGAACCTCTACTACGAGAAAATACACATTAAAATGCAATCTGTGAAATGCATGGGGGTAAAATAATAATTCAGCTACTTAGAAGTTGCAATAACAGTGATTAACAGACAATTACAGGTCAAGGTTAAGCAAATAATTATTCTAAGCAACTGCACAAATGGCTTAACGCCACAATGATAAATATCGACCTCGGCGAATCCATTTCAAGTAATACAATTTTACATACAGTTTTCATTGAAGAACACGATGCCCCAGCCATAAAGACCAGTTTACGGCAACACTGACCAATCTTAATTGGACAGAATTACACTAAAAGGAACTTTAATTGTTTTCGCGACCGTTACGGGGTAACTGAATTAACGACCGACGGCCATGCAACGACTTTACAATTGGCGAAGGAGTATCAGGATTTACATGAATTACACGAGAGAAGTAACTATTTTGAAGGATCTTAAGCTTAAACACAGAGCTTTACGGCACAATGTCTGACGAAAACATCAGGTAAAACTTATATTAAACGCGTGTCTAGGCGGTATTGCTTAGATTTACTCAAGCAGGATTTAGAAGAAATTAGTTGCATTGAATCATATACAACTGAAATATAAGACATCAGGGCAAAGTAAACGCTTAAATTCAGAGGTTACAGGAAAGCAAACAGCGGCAATAACCGACCAAGTATACGGACGGAGTCAGCTAAGCTCAGTGGGCAAAGACGGTAAACAAACAGATCACAAGATAATTATTACACAGGAGGACTATTCGGAAAACGGCAAATGGTAAGTAAAGCGGACTTAGTCGAATCATCTGTTAAGGTGTCTTACCGAAATAGGTTTTCCGCAGATTTATGAGGAACTTGTAAAATGATTTGGCGACTGCCACCAGACCACCAAGCCAAACAATGAGACCTTTTTCTGGATTTGCCTGTGATAAATACGGCATTAAATAGTGTCTAACCTGTCCTGTAACACGCACATGTAAGCAGAATTAAACATCGGTCTAATAAAATATAAAACACGAATCCATAAAACAACTTTGAGAAACACTTAAAACATTGGACAGACTAATTAAATGCAAAACGCCAATGAATTAAGCCAATTTGACAAGCACTGAAAGCGTTAAACACTATTCCAGTTAAAGAATAGATACGAGAGCTGTTCGGATAGTAAGGTCCGGTCGGTCGCTAAAGGAAACCAAAGTGAAAATCAAAATTGTTTTATTTGCAACAGTTAGCTACACCTTCCAGCTACTCCTCCTCACAGTCGTCGCTCCGACTGAGACATTTGTCGTAGCGTTGTGCCAACTTTCCTATATCCTCGTTACAGGAGGCAGCCACCTGTGCTTTCTGCCAGTTCTTTACGCTGATATGCAGCTCGCTGTCTGTGCCAAATAATTGTCTTCATAGCCAGTGGTTCATTTTAGCAGAGATGAAAGTCAGAAGGAGTCGCGTATGGTGGTGGATCAAATACATCGCATCGAAAACGCTGGAGGAGCTTCCTCATTGCCCCTGCAGTGTGCGGGCGAGAACTGTCACGAAGAAGGAAACTCATGACAGTTGCGTTGTGTGGGCTGCATCAAATCAGGCGAAATCTCTTACAGGCACTCACACTTGGCGGGAGACCGTATTTTCCAGACATCTTTAAGTGTTGACTGAGCACTCAGAACCGAAAAGAGCGATGAGACGCGATCGATGGCCATACTAGAGAAACTGTCCAACAGATCTATGCAAAGTTTCATTGGATTTTCACTGTGGTTTCCATTTCTCGACCGATCGGACATTATTTTACGAATGACCCTCGTAATATTCCAAGCATGTAGCTTACAATCAACTTTAACAGTAAGTCTGTTCAAGACTATTTTAAGAAAATACTAGATACTACTGACTTAAATAAGGCTGGCAAGCATCTAATAGATAATGTGATATGTAGGAGCTTACGGAATTACTTGACACAAAGCGTGGTTTGGGCACACAAACAACTCAGCTATACCGCTCAGTAACGCGGCGAACAGACTACAAGATCAAAATCTAATACATGCCCGCCGCAAATTGCGAATACGTGTCCAGAAAATCGTCTAAACATAGATCAGTACCAAAGAAAGCGAGCACCTGTGGCTCACAGTGGTGAATGGGATGAACGACCACAAATACCAGCTAGACCCGAGGTTCGTACATAAATTAAGAACAAAATTACGGCCCATTAGAAAAGGCCCCGCCGTTCGAGAGTCCGCAGTATGGGCACACAACGGTTCCCCAAGCACTTCCTCCAACGGCCAAGTACCTGACAATTAAACTCCAACCATCGTGATGTCGCCAATAACACTCCACAGACCAGACCGCCGCCTTCCAGTTATGTTCGGCCCAACGGGGCACTCAGACGTGCTCGGTACCAGAGTGCTCACACGACGTCAGTAAACTGTGCCAACAGCTGCCCACACTGCTGTCAGCAAGTCACGAGCACGCCGCTATATTCCCGTCGGCTGCTGCTTACGCACTGTCATGTGGCTAGACGTCGTCTGGTCTCCCAGAAACGGGCCGTATTCAAACACAGGGCAGATACACTCGATAGTCGGGTGCCAAAGATGTCGCGGCCACATCGCACACATGCCAGGTGCTGGGCTCGTATGATAATAAGCAAACTGGCAGTGCTCATTCTCCTCTGAGCCCTCACACATAGTAATGCTGTACGTAGATTCAAGACCTCCTGTGTTCAATGTTGTCATTAGGCAGTGCGCCTCTATCTGCTGCCACGTCAAGGAATGCCGCAAGACTGGTCGTGATTCTGACAGCCCATGATGCTCCAAACAATGTCACACCGTCTGTGTAGCACTTTTCTTGCTGCAAACAAGACAATTTGCTGACTGAAGGTATGTGATGTGTCTGTACGACCCTACATGGCCAGGTGAGCAACACTACCTTCCGAAAGTTTAGAAACACCAAGTGACTGTAGACAATAGAAAGGAAATACATTACAAAATTCCATTTTATTATTTTCTAAATGTTAATTAAGCTCAAACAATACATGGGTAAATGCAACTGTTAAATTTAAATTCTTCTAAATAGTCACTCTTTGCTTTAATCACTACCTTGCATATTCTTGGCATGCGATGAGTCAGTTTTACCAGGTTTTCGGTTGGAATGAGTCGCACAAGTGTGTCCCACACATAATTTTCCGTTTTCGGATCCTTCTGTCCAACTCATCCCGTAGTAGCTCGACTGGTCTACAATCATGGTAGTAGGGAGGCCATTCCTTGTTTTTAAAAATTTTCTGAACCTCTAGAGCTTCACATAGTTCTAACACAAACGGGATATATTTTTCTGGTCGTTGTTTTGCTGCAAGACAAATCCTTTCTCAACTTTTCATAACTGGGTTTCAAAGTCATGTGAAATTTCTTGAAAAACAACATGTTCACGCCATTGACTGTTAAACTTTTTATTTCCACTATTGCAATTTCGGCCTTAGGCCATTATCAAGTGAAGATGTTTTGGCTTTAAGCCATGTCTACTTGATACTTTTATATGTGTCAGCTTCTATAAAGTATACATGGCTTAAAGCCAAAACATCTGCACTTGATAATGGCCTAAGGCTGAAATTTCAATAGTGGAAATAAAAACTTTAACAGTCACTGTCGTAAACATGATGTCTTTCAAGAAATCCTTTATCAGCCAGACGCAAACCAGATGTCTTGACATGTCGCTGGAGAATAGCATGATAATTTTTTCGGCTCACCAAATCCGCGACTTTACTCTCTCTAAATGATCCCCATAACTTGACAGAAAGCTCCCTATGCTTCACAGCTGGAAGTAATGGGGGAAGGAAGATTGGGTTTAAGGTCCCGTCGACATCGAGGTTATTAGAGACGTGCCACAAGCTCGGATTGAGTCAAGGATGGGGAGGTAAATCTCAAAGGAACCATCAGATGGCTCTGAGCACTATGGGACTTAACTTCTGAGGTCATCAGTCCCCTAGAACTTAGAACTACTTAAACCTAACTAACCTAAGGACATCACATACATCCATGCCCGAGGCAGGATTCGAACCTGCGACCGTAGCGGCCGCGCGGTTCCAGATTGAAGCGCCTAGAATCGCTCGGTCACAGCGGCCGCCAGAGGAAACATGCCGGTATTTACCTGGAACGATTTAGGGAAAGCATGGAAAACCTAAATCTCGATGGCCGGACACTGGTTTAAACCGTCGTTCTCCCAAATGCGACTCCTTCACAGTTGGAATTATATACTGAAGATTAAAGCCATCATGAGGTGAATGGCGTACAACTTGACGGCGTTCCGAATATTTCGAATTTGGGTTCATCAGTAAATAAGTCTCTTTCCCAATCCCCTGCTGTGCAATGCGGGTCTGTCACAGCCGACTGAAGCCTTTTCTTCTCGTTACCAGGGCGCAACAATGGTTTCCTTGCTGTTACACAAACCTGGAGGTTGTTTTCCGCCTGGCGTCGTCTCACTGTTGATCGCTCACTGATGTAACCCTAATTGTGTTTAGTTCAGCAGCCAACTGATGCACGCTTTTGAATCTATTACGTTTACTAGTCACTACCAAATACTTTTTCTGGCGTTCTGATATTTTCCTTGGTACTCCTGAGCGAAGGCAATCATCTTAGCAGCCTGTATCTCGATACTGGTATATGGTCTTGACAACTCCACTGAGAGGAAATCTTCAGTTTCTTTGGTGTTTCCTGAACACTATTTCCTTATTGGTGCAAAGCGATTATCTTTGCCTATGAACCACACATAATCTGGTAGTTTGGTGGAATTTTCAGTTACTTTCACTGCGAATACTACCTTCGTTCGCGGTGAGTCCTACCTTCGTATAAACAGAACTACAACTGAACAGAACTGTAAACAACGTACTTCTATACAAGCGTGCCGTCTGCTGGCGCCACCTGCATGGTTAGCAGAACTGCTTGAACAGGTAAAGGCAGTTTATATAAAACTGAGCAACACCAACATGTTCCAATACGCATGTACATGTACAATAATTGTCTGCACAATACTGTAGGTGCCATTATTAACCGTTATTTGACAATACAGGGTGTCCGAAAAGTCTTTCCCTGATTACATAAATTGATAACTCAGGCTAGAAGTAAGATACAAATATGAAACTGGTGTCTAATTGTTTACAAACTATCAAAGTTTTTTTTTACACATCAGTAAACTTCCACATGAGCACCCTTGGTAGCACGTAGGCGATATTCAATTTCCGTCCACACATTAGCCAACATCACTGGAGGAATCGATTCAACGACTGTGGTTATCCGTTGTCGCAGGGTTTCAAGATCTGGTACGCGTGTTCGGTAGACCTCGTCCTTGACATAACCCCATAAAAAGAAGTCTAATGGGGTTATGTCATGAGAGCGTGTAGGCCAAACAGTTGGCCCATCACGACCAATCCATCGCCCAGGAAAGGTCATATCGAGATAGGTGCGGACGTCCAAACCCCAATGAGGCGGTGCACCGTCTTGCTGAAACAAGACATCCGGTGATACTGAAGCTGCTGAGGAACAGCATACAGTTGCAACATGTCCAGATACACTGCAGATGTGATGGTAGCCTCAGCGAAGAAGAATGGCCCGATAATTCGAGTGTGCAATAGCGCACCAAACATTCACCTTTGGACTGCCTCTCGTGCACTCCATGGCCTCGCCAAAGGGTTGTGAACCCCAAATGCGGACATTGTGGCGATTCACTACTCCACTGACAAAAAAGGTCGCTTCATCGGAAAAGGCAATTCGTCTGAGATAACCATAATCGTCCCCAATACGTGACAGCATTTCGACCGCAAAGTCATATCGACGTGTACTGTCATTGAGCAACATGGCCTGAACGATTTGCACTTTGTATGCACGAAACAATAAACGTTTCTGTAAAATGTCATGGAGAGAGCTTTTTGGCATCTGTAATTCACGTGCGGCCCTGCGCACCGATTTCTTCGGACTTCGCAGAAAAGACTGCCTTACAGCTTCCACCCTGTCTGCTGAGGTTCTTGGTCGACCAGACATCGGAAGGTCAGCAACCGATCCTGTGTTCTTGAACTTCTCATACCAGGCTTTAATGCTCTTGACATCAGGTGGATTCCTTCCAAATGTTGTCTGGAAGTGTCGTTGCACTGTGGTTGGTGATCGTGTCTCATGGTACCACAGGACACACAGTGCCTTCTCCTGATTGGTTAACATGACTTATTGGGCACTGCACCCCATCCACTACTTACGTACTGTGAACCTAAAACAGAAAGAAAACTTTGATAGCTGTAAACAATTCGACACAAGTTTCATATTTGTATCTCATTCTAGCCTGAGTTATTAATTTATGTAATCAGGGAAGTCTTTTCGGACACCATGTACTATTCTCCATTAACTAATAACGAAAATAGATCACTCCTATCTTGTTCCGTTGTAACACGCTGCATGGTATTTCCAATCTTATGGAGCGTAGTGGATATACAGGGGATGAACGAACGAAAATATGGAAACACCACAAACACAACACAGCACCATGCTTGATACGACGTGGGGAATCCGATGCCATGCAAAACAGCTTCCAGTCGTCCCGGAAATGATAAATAAGGTTCTGCATGGTTTTCAAGGGGATATTATGCCATTCTTCCAGTAAAATAGTGGTAAGTTTAGGTACAGGTAACGGAGATGGAGATGGGTAGTGATCACGCGCCCTTCTCTCTAAAGTAGACCACAAAGGCTGAATAATATTGGAGTTCTGGTGACTGTGGTGGCCGGGCAGATGCAGCATTCCATCCTCGTGCTCACAAACCAGCGCTGGTTGATGCGAGCTTTGTGAATAGGGGCCATCTCCTCTTGGAACACAGCGTCACCATTGGGGAACAAAGATTCTACAATGCTATGGATCTGATAAATCCATATGGTCACTTAGTCCGTGGCAGCAATGGGACTTTGCAGAGTAACCACGGACTCCGAGGCATAGTACGATTTGACTGACCAAGTCATCAGTGGGTCCGCCTCGGTTGCTACGCGGTCACCGCGTCGGACTGTTAATCGAAGGGGCCCAGGATAGATTCCCGGCCGGGTCCGAGAGTTTCTCCGCTCAGGGACTGGGTGTTGTGTTGTCCTTACTTTCTCATCGTCATAATTGCATTGCTGTTAAAATGGCTGAATAGGCATGGCTCAAAGCCAATGAAGGAAAAATATCGTCGCTGTAGCCCCGCCATATCTCACTCTTGGGACTTAAACTCAGCCAGAAGTTGGAAACACTGTGAAACGAAGTTCCCCCGAGCAAATGGCTTTCTTCCATTGCTCCATAGTCCAGGGTTTGAATGACTTCGGCGCCACATATTTCTGCACTGACATTTGCGTCACTGATAAATGGTTCTGGAATTCCAGTTCGCCCTGTAATTCTCTGCCAACAGAGCTCCTTCCTTACTGTTTTGGAACTGATACGGTTCGCGAGTGCAACATTCAGCTCTACAGTGACTTTTGGAGCTGTCGTCCTTTTATTTTTCATCGCATTCCTCTTCAATGACCGTCTGTCACGATCACTCAACACAAATTTTCGTCCGCGTTGTGACTTAGCGGATGAGATTTTTCCGATTTCCCAGTAAGTGGTATAAATATTCGATACCGTGCCTCTTGAATCTCCAAACACTTCGGCTACCTTTATTACGAAAGCATTCAGCATAAGAGCACCAATAATTTGCCCACTTTGGTATTCACTTATCTACGACATAATGCACTTACAACTACACGGAACGCTGCTGTGACCACGACTGACACTTGCAACGTATTAACGGCATTGCACATTGCATTGTGTGTCCTCTTGGACGATAGTCGCATGGGGCAGTTGAGGCCCTGCATAGCGCTCAGTATGGCACTCCGATTCTAGAGGGTGTTTCCGTAAGAGCATGCAAACATTTAACAGGACGTAGAGAATGCTCCACTGAACAATTTGATGTAGGGAACCTGAAGTCGGAAAAGCCAGCTTGAGGAGACAATAGGAATAAAATCACATTACTGTGTACTTTTTTATTAATATTAGTTACAGTTAACTGGAAATACCATCGCTGACACAATGAACGTATCGTTTGTACTGTACCTTACAAAATGTGCTGAAACTGACGGTCATCAACCGCAATGCAAGCATGTCATCAGTGAACAAGATTCTGACGCAACCCTACAAATATACGTGGTGCGTTTCGAATCACATTACGGGCAGCTACAATTCTGGAAAGTAATTCCATCTACGTATCCATCGGGGTCTCATACACAAGTGACGTTTGATATACCCGTAGGAAATAATCTGGGGATTCAGGTCAGGTGACCTCGCAGGCCATGAAATAGGACCTCCTCTTCCAAATCAGCAACCAGGAAATACAGTACTGAGATGGTTGCGAACATCCACACTGAAGTGAGGCGATGCACCGTCATGTAGATGTTCATTTTAGAGGTTTCCTTTTCTCACACAAGGCATAACGCGATCTTCTCTCAGACAAACAATATTCAAATAAGATTGTTGAACGAGAAATCTGTCTCGTAATCTTTCCTTATATACAAAATGTGGACGACACCTCCTGTCTATTGTGTGCTGTTTGTATGTCTAAGCTTGTAGAAGACATCGTGTCAGTTTTATGTTTGCAGCTTTCAACCTACATAGAGCTTCAGTTTTAATGATCATCAGCGTATTTGTGAGATGTTATGTACTCTTCACTACACTAGGTGCTTTATCTGTTCTGAAACAGATTATTTCATTTTACCATTAAACTACAAGCGCTAGCACATGTTCGAGGTGAATTACAGCCACTGAGGCGTTTACTTTCTGCATAAGGAACTACTTATATTCCTTGACTTTTCTCACGGTTTTCTTTTTGAAACGCATTTTTTTCTCGAACGATGCTATACCGTCCCAACCGCCCAAGCAGGGCATCTACAGCTGCCACAGACACTGGGTAGCCCACGTCATGGGAGTGAGACACAACACATGTGAGGGAAATTAAAACGCTCAACCTCTGAGTAAGCCGTGTAAATGATGGAGAGATTAGGTGGGACGGAGATTTTAGGAAAGACTCCATAACCGAGACGGAATGTCAGCTAGACTGGCAACGCCAGCAGTTTCCTAACCAGAAAAGTATACGCCTTGCTGACTTGAAAACGTAAGAAAATTTATTCTAAATAAAATGTAAATGTCGTGTGACTAGGGCCTCCCGTCAGTCTTTCGATCTGACGTCACTTCGGTGACTTGCGCGTCGATGGAGATGAAATGATGATGATTAGGACAACACAACACCCAGTCCCTGAGCTGAGAAAATCCCCGACCCAGATGGGAATCGAACCCGGGCCCTTAGAATTGACATTCTGTCGCGCTGACTACTCAGCTACTGGGGGCGAACAATTGATAGTTAAGATCTTAATACAAACTTAACCAAGCAGAAAACAACCTTGAGACATGAAAACCTGCAATTGCAGTAAGTACACAGCACCATTGCTCAAGGACAACAAGACCCAGTAGGCTAACATGCAAGAATTGATCAAAGAAGCTACAAGCCAAAGACAAAGACCATTGGTCACGGAGAAAGTTACAAAAAGTGTGTACACTATAGCACTGTCACAGAGAGATACACATGCACTTAAATTACGATAAAAGAAGGTACAGTTGTATAAGCATTTTTATACTGTAGAATATTTTGTAATATGTTAGCATATGAAACTATAATAATGTCACACGATATTATAATTTCGCATGAAAAAAATAAACCAACCATTGGTTCTACTTTACGTGGCACGTTACCGAAACATCGAAGAACTTATTCTGTGTCTGAATTATCTGTATTAGTTGTATTGTTCAACGCTACATGTCTATGTTTATTTTCAAAAGTTTTAGTTCTTACCAAATAGCCAGTCTGTTTTCACCATGAGATATTATAATATCATGTGACATTACAGTACCATCATGTAGGTGTTATATTACGTAATATTGTACATGTCTATGCGTATTTTCATTGTTTTCACCAAATGTTCGATTTGTTTTTATCATGTGACACTATAATATCATGTCAGATTACAATAGCATCATCTTACAGTTCTATTAAATAATATTGTACATATCTATTTTTGCGTGAGTGGTAGTTTCCACAAAAGATTCGTTTTTATCACGTGACATTATAATATCATGTGACATTAGAATAGTAATCCTTGATTATAATATTACATAATTTTGTATAGTATAAAAAATTCATTTGAAATGTATCTTATTGTATTTCTTTTATTACAATGTGAGTGAATATGTATCTCTCTGTGACTGTGCTATAATGTACATATATTTTGTAACTTGTTCTTTGACCTGTTATCTTTGAATCTGGCTTGTAGCTATTTCGATCAACTCTTATGTGTTGGGTCTTGTGCACTTACTGCTGTTATAGGTTTCCATGTTTTCAGCATTGCTTCCTGCTGGGTTAAGCCTGTACTACGATGTTAAATATCAGTTTTCTTACGTTTTTTAGTCAGGAATTGCGTGTACTTACCCAGTTAAATAGCATGTATGCCATGTTAGTTATTACGATAGTTATTTTTCGTAAGTGCATTTGATTTTTCCGACTAATAATTCCCATGAAAAATGTAATGTATTTTAAGATTCACAGTTTTCACTTTGTTTCCATTTTTCTGCTAGCACTGTGTAGAGGATCCATGATCGAAACTGTTTATGAATGGCTATATTGTAAGACAGCACATTGTTTATCATACATTTCTTCAAGTATGTCGACTCTGTTGATAGTGGCCTGAAATATATATTAATTCCAGTAGCGTCAACAGAGCAATACAGAGGATAGGGTCACCAAACTACTGAACTACAAGATGTACTCGGTTTAGACCCCTCGGCGTAGTTCCGGTCAGTCACACCGTCATAATTTTATTTCTAACAAGAAGAGGGTCCCAGCGATGAGACCGACTTTTTGAAACCATCTGTACGATGATGTAGGTTAAGGATCCAGGTATCACACTCTGGAGCAGGTCACTCTGGTGGACTCTTGTTTGCCAAGAATCGATGAAAAAATGAAAATCCGGTATATCGCATGTCGCACAGTAGCTTTAAATAAGCAGTGTAGTAGAGACTGGCTGAATAGCGTAACGGCCAGGGTAAGAGCCTCCCTTCAAAAAGGTTGTGGGTTTGAATCTTACCAGGTGCTTTAAGTTATTTTTATTTTTAAATCTTTTTGTAAATGGATCTGATCATTATTCGTATTGAGTTAATTGGTTAAATTTAATTTTTTTAAATTCTACCTCTTTGTTAAATCGTTTTAACCATCCTATGAACCATACTGGACTCTCGTTCGGGAGGACGACGGTTCAATCTCGCGTCCGGCCATCCTGATTTAGGTTTTCCGTGATTTCCATAAATACCTCCATGCAAATGGTTCCTTTGAAAGGGCACGGCCGTCTTCCTCCCCCGTCCTACCCTAATCCGATGAGACCGATGACGTCGCTGTCTGGTCTCCTCCCCCAAACAACCCAACCCAACCCCCCAAAACCATCATATGTTCTTTTTAACTTGTTCTCCTTTTTTCTGTATATCATTCTTTTTTCACTCGGAATTTTTGTGAATGCCAATTTAATTATATTTATTTATCTGTTATAATATTTAAACATTTGAAAAACAAAATACGGAATAATCTGTTTGTATTGACTGTACGTTTTTATGGTAATTGTCATACGAACATACAAATCATAAGTTCCTATTGCAGTATGGACAAAATAACGCAGATGAAGATTTAAACGAATGAAGGGATTATAACGAAAACGAAATTTAAGCAGAATGAGGAATACAAATAACGAATTCAATAATATGAAAGGAAACATAGGATGATAAAACGAAAGAAATAACAATGCAAATTAATACATAAAATTATTTAAAATCACGTATTCAAAGATTCCAAGTCGAAAAAGAATGGCGGGAAGATAAATGAGAATGTATGAAAAAAAATCATACGACGATTAAAATGTTGAGACAAACGGAGACAAATAAAAATTTACATGTAAACCAATTAACTCAATAAAAATAATAATCTAACGTCTTTCGATAAAGGTTAAAAAATAAAATTATTTTCAAGTACCTGACAGATTTCGAGCTCAGAAGGTAGTGCATGTGAGGACCTTATCCTATCCATTACGTTACGCGATCGATCCATACAACAGCTACTGACCGTCACGCAAAATTGAGTTTCTTTTTTGTCGATTACTCGCAAACGAGGGCCCAACAGCGTGAACTGCTGCACGGCGTGATACCTCGGATCTTAACCTTCATCGCCGAATAGATGCTTTCAAAATATCGAGCCCACCACGGGGGACCTTCCCTTGTAAGACGCCACAGACATTTCTTTTAAGGCAACCCTCTACGATTACAATAGAAATTACGGTTTGAAGAAAACAGAAAATCGTGTAGGTTGCTAACTTTCAAATTAAAATTTTCCGTCCAGCCACGGGAACACTCAACCTCGATATATTTTTCAAGCAGTTTAGGCGTTTACGGACAGATGCTTCTGAAAACCTCCTCAGCGAATGGGGCAGGTGATGCTATAAATAATATTACATCTAAAACTCTGTCTTTGAATCAGAAAATAGCTTCAAAGCACACGTGTGGTTATAAGTGGCGCCTTGAGAAACAAAACTATAATCACTGCCCTAACGACTTTCCTCAGAAGCAACCATAAACTGGCTAATCAATGCCTGACCTTACGACGTCAAAGCAGCCACTGCAGTTCTCTGTAAATTAACGTTCCAGGCGAGACATATTACGTGTCCAATGTTTACACGACGCGTCCACCCATAGGGGAAAGAAAAACGAGCGAGCCTTTTCGTTTTTGCACGCGCCGATCTCTTTTGCACAGGGAATTTATTTCACGTGCCGCCGCTAATAGCTAATCTCTTTGTAATGGCCCGCTCGTGACTCTCGTTCTGTTTGCTCTCCCGGATATTAATCGACGACCGTAAAAGTCATCAGACTCCTATAATTCCACCAACTTTCGTCGCAGAATTGGAAGCCGAGCTCTGAAGAAACCGACAAGCATCAGCGGTTACGCTGCAATCAGCTATTATAATTACTTCACAATCGCGTCGCTTATAAAAGTGACTCTTCACTGGAGTAATGTGTAAAAGATGAGATTCCAGTCCCTAACAAGGAACGAATAATCAGTGGAAGATGAGAAAAGCCTTCAGAAAGCAACACAAGCTAATGTTAGTATAATAACAACTTTGCAGTGCGAGCTCATAACGTCTTTATTTCCAGGGGAGCGAAAGGAAGACGTTAATGATCCAAAAAAATTGTTAAAATTATATTTCCTTTGACGTTCTACATTTTGATTATACGTACTTTCGTGGACGTAATTCAGGAAGCAATCAGCGTGAATGTTTGCTCGTTTTGGCTTTCTTTATATATCTGAAACGTGTCTCAGGATGTAGATGCAACTACATATGTCTGGTTTCTGTGCGATAATTTATATGTTATCTGCACTAATGATGTAGGCTGGAGCAATGAA
Source organism: Schistocerca piceifrons (assembly GCF_021461385.2). Lineage (NCBI taxonomy): Eukaryota > Metazoa > Arthropoda > Insecta > Orthoptera > Acrididae > Schistocerca > Schistocerca piceifrons. Next base: position 381,253,077 of record NC_060142.1, read on the forward strand.
TTAAAATTTGTATCAGCTGTTATAGCAGCAATGCCACTGTGTGATAACGGCTAGTGTATCTGCCTAGTAAGCGGGAGACCTGTGTTCGAATCTTGGAGCTGGTAAAATTTTAATTCATTGCTTGAGCCTACATCACTATCGTAGCTGACGGTCAGCCTCAGTCAATCTCAGAAACCTCAGCTGTATATCCATAATTTTTCAGTTGTTTGAGAACTTAACTACGAAGGTTGTTCAGTAAATAATTTCCCACAACATTTTTCCTCAGTACATATTTATTCTTAAGACTTAGAATTTCCTGAAAATATCAGTCAACAGTTCTTTTACACGAACTTTTTTTCTGCATAGTCTCCTTACATCAACAGTGTGTAAGAGTGTGCATTTCCTGTTGATAGAAGGGCTTTTCCTGTGCTCGTAGCCTTGCTTGCACGCTATTCGTGACAGAGAGGCCTCTCCGTTGGCCTAGAACTTCTCCAACAGTTTATAGTTGCTCTTCTTTGACCCTTGTGGTATGTTTTGTTCATTCGTGGAACACATTTTGAGCACAGCATTGAACATCCAAGAGTCTCAGTCATTGCCTTTGGTTTTCCAATGTTCAATGACAGCTGTAAGAATTTCGGAGTTGTGATGCGCGGGTCTGTACGAATAGGACGCTTCAAATCTCTTTAGCCGCCTCCCAACAGTACTCGTATCAATTGCATCCCTTTGCCATAGACTCCACGCAGACGTTTATGGAGGTTCACCAAGGTTTCTTTTCCACAACAGTTTGCTTGTAAAGAGCGTAGACCTACTTGGATGGTTCACAACGGCTCTGTCGTTAGTCAAAACTATTCGAAAATTCTCAGGCATGTAGAAGAACTATCAAATTTCCAGCACCTAATAGGAGGAACAAAAATTTGGAGCATAATTTGATTAGCGACGCTCGTAGTTCGACAACGCATATTACTTTGGTCTCATTGCTTCATATATAAACATAAACACTAAGAACTCAGACACATCAATACGAAAACCAGACACCTCTTGCCAAGTACTGCAAAGCGCCTGAAATTGTTTGCTGTGTAATTCCTGAGAAAATAAACACTCAGCGTCAACGTCAGCATCAACACGTCTCTTCCAAGAACCTGTCGATGATGGAATGAAGTGACGTAGTCGTTACATCTTCATCTGCATCTAGATCTACGATTTGCAAACCACTATTAAATGCATGACAGAGGATACTTTCCAGTGCAACATGTATTAAGATTTCTTCCCACGCCACTCGCATACGGAGCGCGGGAAGAATAATCGTTTAAATGTCTCCGAGGACGTTGTAATTAGTCTAGTCTCTTCTTTGCGGCCCATGCGGGAGTGATAGCGGGTGGCAGCAGTTTGCTAAACTACTCACTTAATGCTCTCTCTTGAGTCTCTGTAAATAACCTTTCTGGCATACATAGTTGGCGTATGTCTTCAAGAGTCTGTTAGCTCAGGTTTTTCAGCATCTCACTGTCGCTCTCCCATGGGTCAAACACATCAGTCACCGTTCATGATACCTTCTCTGTATGCGTTCCTTAGCGCCTGTTAAGTGCTGTATGACATGGGTCTCAAACACTTGAGCGACGGACACTGAGCTAGTATCTGGATGGACAGTGGTTTACACCTGAGCTCGGCCAGCCTGATTTATGTTTCCCATGGCTTCTCTAAGCCGATTAAGGCAAATACGGGCATGGTTCCTTCGAAAAGATCACGACAAGTTTCCAACCTCACTCTCCAGGGTCGGAGCTTTGTGCTCAGCTTATGACAACCTCGTCGTCGAAGGAGCGTTGCACCCATCTTCCATCATTTGCTGCTGACGCGCTAATATTCTACTTGAAGCATTGCGGGTTTTTTGTAGTAACACAGACTCAAACAATGATTTTTTGTATTAAATGCAAACAATGTTTTTTTACAGTCTAAGATAAAAATAATGACGCATTACGAAGGAATTTTTCTAATGGGACGGAAATAGGTAGATGTGATGCACATTTATAGACAACAAACGGTTACAATTTCAAAACAATTGAATGATTTATTCCAGAGAAAGAGCTTCACAAAATGAGAGAGTCTGTAACGTGTTGATCCGCCTCTGGCCCTAACGGAAGCAGTTGTTTGGCTTGGCATTGATTGACAGAGTTGTTGGATCCTGTCAAATTCTGTCCAACTGACGCGTCGGATCGTCAAAATCCCAAGCTGGTAGGAGAGTCCTGCCCATAATGCTCCAAACGTTCTCAACTGGAGCAAATCCGGCGACCTAGGTGGCAGAGGTAGGATTTGGCAAGCACGACCACAAGCAGTAGAAAGTCTCGCCGTATTCCGATGGCCATTAAATTCCTGAAATGTAAGCCCAGGATGGCTTGCCATGAAGGGCAGCGTAATGAGCGTAAAGTATCGTCGATCATGCTGGCCAAAGTAGGGTTTCGCAAGCACGAAGACAGCACTAAAAACTCTCGCAGTGTGCGAGCGGGCATTACCTTGTTTAAGTCCAGTTTGGCTTGCCATGAAAGACAACAATGCTGGGCGTGGAGTACCGTGGACATACTGTTGTGCTATAACGGTGCCGCAGATGATAACCAAAGGAATCCCACTATGAAAAGAAATGGGACCCCAGACCGTCAGTCTTGCTTGTCTACATCTACATCTACATCCATACTCCGCAAGCCACCTGACGGTGTGTGGCGGAGGGTACCGTGAGTACCTCTATCGGTTCTCCCTTCTATTCCAGTCTCGTATTGTTCGCGGAAAGGATTGTCGGTATGCTTCTGTGTGGGCTCTAATCTCTCTGATTTTATCCTCATAGTCTCTTCGCGAGATATACGTAGGAGGGAGCAATATACTGCTTGACTCTTCGGAGAAGGTATGTTCTCGAAACTTTAACAGAAGCCCGTACCGAGCTACTGAGCGTCTCTCCTGCAGAGTCTTCCACTGGAGTTTATCTATCATCTCCGTAACGCCTTCGCGATTACTAAATGATCCTGTAACGAAGCGCGCTGCTCTCCGTTGGATCTTCTCTCTCTCTTCTATCAACCCTATCTGGTACGGATCCCACACTGCTGAGCAGTATTCAAGCAGTGGGCGAACAAGCGTACTGTAACCTACTTCCTTTGTTTTCGGATTGCATTTCCTTAGGAATCTTTACCGACGATCAACTTTATATGATCATTCCATTTTAAATCACTCCTAATGCGTAATCCCAGATAATTTATGGAATTAACTGCTTCCAGTTGCTGACCTGCTATTTTGTGGCTAAATGATAAGGGATCTATCTTTCTATGTATTCGCAGCACATTACACTTGTCTACATTGAGATTCAATTGCCATTCCCTGCACCATGCGTCAATTCGCTGCAGATCCTCCTGCGTTTCAGTACAATTTTCCATTGTTACAACCTCTCGATACACCACAGCATCATCTGCAAAAAGCCTCAGTGAACTTCCGATGTCATCCACAAGGTCATTTATGTATATTGTGAATAGCAACGGTCCTACGACACTCCCCTGCGGCACACCTGATATCACTCTTACTTCGGAAGACTTCTCTCCATTGAGAATAACATGCTGCGTTCTGTTATCTAGGAACTCCTCAATCCAATCACACAATTGGTCTGATAGTCCATATGCTCTTACTTTGTTCATTAAACGACTGTGGGGAACTGTATCGAACGCCTTGCGGAAGTCAAGAAACACGGCATCTACCTGGGAACCCGTGTCTACGGCCCTCTGAGTCTCGTGGACGAATAGCGCGAGCTGGGTTTCACACGACCGTCTTTTTCGAAACCCATGCTGATTCCTACAGAGTAGATTTCTAGTCTCCAGAAAAGTCATTATGCTCGAACATAATACGTGTTCCAAAATTCTACAACTTGTCGGTCGAATGGCCAGCTGCAGTCGGATTGCTATCCCACTGCAGTCTGGATCGTCTTCACTGGTCATCGGAGGCTCAGTCCGAAGCGCGACTCACCACTGAAGACCATTCTACGCCATTCAATGAAATTCCAAGCCGAAGACGTGTCTGGAGACACACCGGACAGCAGTGGGAGACCAGCTTAACTGTCGCCCTCCACGTGGTCCGACAGCGAAGAATGATAGTCTGGGGTGACTTTTCTTTTCATAGCAGGTCCACTTTGGTTGTCATCCGCGGCACCCTTATAGCACAACAGCAAGTCCGCGATATTCTACGTCCATCATTGTTGACCTTTATGGCAACCCAAACATGGCTTACACTTCAGCAACTTAAGGCCCGCCCGCACACGGCGAGTGTTTCTACTGCTGTCTTCGTGCTTGCTAAACCTTACTTTGACCAGCATGGTAGTAAGATGTCTCCCCAAGTGAGAACATTTCTAGCATTATAGGCAACGTCCTCCAAGCAGCTCATGATTTTTACCATCTAACTCGTCAGTAGAATAGAATTTTGCACGATATCCCTCAGGAGGACATCCAACAACTCTGTAATCAATTCCAAGCCTAATAACTGCCAGCATTAGGGCCAGAGGCGGACCAATAAGTTACTCACTCGCTTAATTTGTGAAGGCCTTTCCCATCAATAAAGCAACATCGTTTTCTGCAACTGTGATCATTTGTTTGTCTGTATTTGTACATCATATACACCGATTTCCATCCGATACGGATAATTCTTTCGTGGACCGTCGTTTTTAATGTAATATGAACAGTGTGTGACGAATCAGCTCTCAAACAATGTATAAAGTACTATATGAATCAATTATTTTTAATTTTCAATTGAGGGTTTGAAGTAACGCTAAGTGCCTCGACAATAACCCTCTCACTACCAAGGAGAACGGGAGGAGGGTGGGAGGGGTTTATTTTCGCCCAATTTTTTAATTTCCTTAACCTAGTCAGTTACATAATATTTTAAAATTCTGAAGAAAGTATTTGTTGTGACTTGGCAAGACAGCCAAGCCACTAGGAGGTAGCCGAAAGGCACGCGTTTAAGCTCACGCAGGCTGGCGTGAGGTCTGGAACAGTTAAAGGAGTTGAGTCTAGTAAAAAAGTACGTAGCTTCTGGAATACTTAACTTTAATCCATAATTGGTAAACATCGGTCTGACGGTACATGCTACACAAGATAAATAGCAAATGATAATGGCGCCTTGCTAGGTCGTAGCAAATGACGTAGCTGAAGCTATGCTAACTATCGTCTCGGCAAATGAGAGCGTAATTTGTCAGTGAACCATCGCTAGCAAAGTGGCTGTACAACTGGGCGAGTGCTAGGAAGTCTCTCTAGACCTGCCGTGTGGCGGCACTCGATCTGCAATCACTGATAGTGGTGACACGCGGGTCCGACGTATACTAACGGACCGTGGCCGATTTAAAGGCTACCACCTAGCAAGTGTGGTGTCTGGCGGTGACACCACGGTATTTATTAAACTTCCTGGCAGATTAAAACTGTGTGACGGACCAAGACTCGAACTCGGAGTCTCTTCAATATCCTTTCTTCCAGGAGTGCTGGTTCTGCAAGGTTCACAGAAGAGCTTCTGTGAATTTTTGAAGGTGGGAGACGAGGTATTGGCAGATCTGAAGCTGCGAAGGCGGGTCGTGAGTCGTGCTTGGCTAGCTCAGATGGGGCCGCCACGGTAGCTCAGCTTCTTCGGTCTCTAATAAAAAGTGAGTAAAGGAATCAAGGATCAACTTGAACGGATATCCTATGACGTCCGCCCAGATCAAACACAACGAACATTACCGAAAAAAAAAATGGTAGAGCACTTTCCCGGGAAAGGCAAAGGTCTCGAGTTCGAGTCTCGGTCTGGCACACAGTTTTAATCTGACAGTAAGTTTCTTATCAGCGCATTCTCCGCTGCAGAGTGAAAATCTCATTCCGAAAATACTTATTGTTTCTAATCAATTCTTGTACCTGATCATAAAACTGTTTTTAATTTCTTCAGTTAAACGTAACCTAAAAATTTAAGTCCCGAGAAGATGTCACTTTCCCCAGTGAACGTCATATTCAATATTTTCCGGTTTAAGACCTTACGTAGACATGAGTATGTCTATAAAAACGTATGTTATGAGTAAAAGTCAACAACAAGTGACGAAATTTGCGTTTCCAAACTTTTTGGTGAAGGGCATTAAGTACCCTCCCCCTTCGTTACCGTTACTGCACAATCTCTCTAAGTCTTCCTAATATTCTACTGTGCCTCGATGTTTCTTCCCAACTGCTCCTTATCCTTAGAGGAAATAGCACAGGTCCCATTAACCTGCCTTTCTCTGAGAAGGCTCCAACGTAGGCTTCGTCTGTAGCATGTCTTTTCTATTAAAGCTCTATTTCCTCTTTCAAACTCATCTGGTCAAAATATGTTCTCTTTTAGGGAGTAGTAAAATGTGAGGCTAGGAGGTAAGTAAGAATGTAATGAGCTTGACGTTTTACCTATAAAAGTTTTTATTTTTTCAAACAACAATGCTGTCTCTTTCAAAGTAGTTCCCTTCGGCAGTTACACACCGGCGGTAAATGAAATACTTGCAATCTGTTTTAGTATCTGACGTTAGCAAGTACAGCGCTCACAGCGGGAATGAGATTACACAACCCCTTGGCAGATATTGGAAATCAATTTGTGAGCTCAAGGGGGGTCCACTGCGAGAAGCAGCGGTCCATGAAAGCCTCGGGCACACAGGGATATCAATATCTCACCTGCAACGCACTGCTGCCTTCAGCGCTCCCACGCAAAGCGGCCAACCGAAGTAGTACTTGAGAAAACCATGGTTAGCGTGCAGTAGAACTGTTGTTGTGATGTGTGGAATGGAATCCGGTGAAGAACACTTCACTACAGACACTCTGCTGGAATGTTTAGGTAGTTAGTGTCAATAAACGATACATAGTCATATTAATCATTCATTATTTGCACACGGAGAATAGATTTGGAACATCAGTTGTACAATAAGGCGTGAGTTATCTATCTCCTATTGTTCATCGGTGCCCAAAGCTTTATGATACGGGGACGTCGACCAACGCAAATTTCAGTTTTCCGAACATCATAATACAAGAATGAAATTTTCACTCTACAGCGGAGTGTGCAATGAAATGAAACTTCCTGGCAGATTAAAACTGTGTGCCGGACCGAGACTCGAACTCGGGACCTTTGCCTTTCGCGGGCAATTGCTGTACCACTTTTTTTTCTTTCTTTCTTTCATTTTGTTCGTTGTTGATCGGTGTGTTTGGTCGTTGCGGACCTCACATGGCATCCATTAAACTTCGTTTTGTTGATCCTTCCACTCAGTTTTTTAATTACAGAGGCCAACCAGCACTCTGACCGAACACGCTGAGCTACCGTGCCGGCTACCACTGAGCTACTCAAGTACGACTCACACCCAGTCCTCACAGCTTTACTTCCGCCAGTACCTCGTCTCCTACCTTCCAAATTTCACAAAAGCTCTCCTGCGAACCTTGCACAACTAGCACTCCTGGAAGAAAGGATATTGTGGAGACATGGCTTAGCCACAGCCTGGGGAATGTTTCTAGAATGAAATTTTCACTCTACAGTGGAGTGTGCGCCGATAGTTCTGCAAGGTTCGCAGGATAGCTTCTGTGAAGTTTGGAAGGTAGGAGACTAGGTACTGGCGGAATAAAAGCTGTGAGGACGGGGCGTGTGTCGTGCTTGGGTAGCTCAGTGGTAGAGCACTTGCCCGCGAAAAGCAAAGGTCCCGTGAGCTCGAGTCTCGGTCCGGCACACAGTTTTAATCTCCCAGGAAGTTTCATCATAATACAACTCAAATATTTTTTTTGTAATTTTGGGTAATAAATCCAGCAAGTGTTAATCTAAGCAGCGATAGAAGATAATTCATGGGATAGTGGCATAATGACGTGGAAAATATTGATAAGTTTAAGTCTACAAACAATAACTGAGAAGAGAAGTTCGGCGAAAAACAGACACCAGAGATTAGAAAAAAAATGACGTATTAGCGCAGTAAAAACTAAAAAAAAACTGAAATAGCTCTAGAACAATGCACATGGAATTGAAATTGGAACATGGAGCTTAGTTGACCCACCACAGAAGGAAAAAGATCTGTTCTTTCAAAAGCGGAGTTATCTTCTATCGAAGCAAATAGTTTATTAAGCTCTCATATGTTGTAATAAAGTAGTACTGACTTCTTTGTGTTAGCCCTATTGCCCTCCCCCTCCCCTCTCCCTCTCCCTCTCCAGCCACCCTTTCCCTCTTTTAGCTCGGAGTTTGTGCATATAAATAAGGAATTCTGTCTTTTGCATTTCAAAAATCTTGATTAGCTGTGCTGCGCACTGAACCATGAACGTATTCGTCGTGGCCCCTGTGCTGCCTCAGTATGATTTTAGTCATAATTGACTTGACCTCCGTGGCTGTCTGTTCTTTAACGAGCTCAATTTAGCGCGAACAATTGTATCTCGCCTACAGATCGCTTTGCCAAATTGTCAGCCTCGTACTCGCATGGACGCTGCCGTAACAGGCCCTGGAAATATCGGGAACGGAAATTGCCTGCCGCGTTATCTTCTTATGTGGCGTCACGTCCGGAGATCGAAAGGGATTCTGGGAACTGGGTTTCAAGTTTGAGCCTCGCCTGACACAGTGCTCTTCAAGCGACCTCATCGGGGGCAAGGGTAATTTGTGTGAATGATGTCACGGTTTATTGTAGTTCTTGTTTCATTTTATTCCTAGAACAGCTTCGAAAACTATCACGTTCAATCTTAAACGCAAAACCGAGCCTCCGATAATAGTGCTGACCTCAACAATGTACCTCTGATATTAGAGGTATGCTATATATATGTCGGGAAACCGTGTTGTTAATAATATGTCACCTTTGAAAGATTGTAGGATTCTTGTGCTTCGTTATTGTTTAAACGTACGAATAGTGCTAGAGATTTACATTTTAGCCGGTATGTTGGCGCTTAGTAAGTGAATAAATATTACTTAACCAAAAACTATCTTGCTGTTTTAATTTCCAATTTCGTCATTGTTATTTATTATAGTCAGTGCAGTGGCTACAAGGGAATTCAACTAGCGGCCAAAATTTTTGTAATGAGCTCTTTACCCTTACTTTCTTTGTTACGAACACATCCATGCTGTGTACGACTATAGCTTTGTTCACCACTATATACTTTGTTTTTCTACCGTGCCTTCGTGGTCTGTGTCAGCTGCTAAACTGGCACTATCATGTTTAGATTCATTGCTTCTCAAAGAAAGCTGAACATTGGATGGTGTAAACTATGCAGCTCCCACAACACAAAGGTTGGTAGAAATGAAACACAGAGTTGATGTTTCTCAGTGACAAAAATGTGGAAGACATCACATCATGTGGAAACTGGAAGAGTTAGTCATAGTGTCAATCGTCCCAACAACTATTTGAAGGTGATGACCTTTACAGTTAATCTCATTGCCCACAGCGATGGTGTAGCGGATGTCTTGGTGTTCTGTTTTGAAGAGCATAGTTTCCTTATTCTGCAGTCATGTACATGATTACTGTTCCGATGTTGACCATCGCAGTTCACAACAAGCACAAGATAGTAGAAATAAAAAGAGGTACTGTTATCTTATTGAGGAAAAGAAATAAAAACGTGGAGGGCAGCACAGCATATGGAAATAGGACAAGTCTGTAGCATTGAGGAGTGCTTACCTCTGCATTTAATCCTAAGCTCCACAGTGACAAGTAGCAGAAATCCAGCGTTCCACCAAGTCTCTATCTCAACCACGTGGTGCCAATCAATCATTATGTGGTAACCAACAGTGCACCAGTGACAGATGGGATGGGAAAGACGCCGTAATACACACTGCAGTTGGATCACTTCAAATGCATAACTAACTGCTTGCCTATAAATTACATTACCAGGGGTGTGCACACTGTATGTACATGGAGATGAAACTCTCATGTTCCAGGATGCTAAGTGCAATTGACTCCCTGTCAGCTAACAGATAACTTATTACTAGGTTAAAAAAATACTCAAAATCTACAGTTTATAGATGTCCTGATATGGTTGTGGGGATGTATTAGAGTTTTAAGGTCAAACAAAAGTAGCAAAGCTTACCTGGTAAGCAATAAGTGCGTATACTTATGGGAAAAAATGTCAGATGGGTTTCCAATCTGCACAAAACATAGAGTCTAATCTAGGTACAAAACGAGTATCTTCCTATCCAAGATGCATGCATGTAGATCACCGGAAAGAGAGGAATTCTTAGAATTTTTAGTAGGCTGGTGTATAGGACACGTGAATATCTTTGTATAAAATCAAACAAAGCATGAGTATGCCAGCAATATGACCATTTAGTACAGAAAGGTATCGAAAAAATATGAAAATGACATAAAATCAGTAAAAACAGAGGAAAACGTGATATAATTACAGCAAATTGATAGGAAATACGTAAAATTGAGGAGAATACGAGGAAATATGTAAATTGCCAAAAAAGCTTGAAAAGTAGTGCAAATTGACTGAGAATGCATAAAATTAGGGGAAAAATACAACGAAATGCGAGGAATTGATCTGCGCTGGGGGTACCCAGACACTCAAGACCGAGGAAGGCTTAAAAACTATGCTCTGAATGCATTCAGTTTTAACTCTCCCCCTCCCCCTACGTGAGTTTTCGTAATACATACTTCAACAAGGGTGACATTAAGTATTACACAGAGGCACTATATTAAAGTAGGCAAAACATATGTATCCGAATCCATAACTGTGCTCTCACACATGCAGTCCAATATAGATACTACCGAATTATGGTTGATTTTCACAAGCAATACGATTCATTAAGTATTAAGGAGAAGAAGGAATGTATTTATCAGACTTCAGCTTTCCCTAGAATGTTCTGTAGGAGAGTTGGTTGTTGCCACGTATATCACATTTAATAGTGTGGACGTTGAGCGCTCGAGAGATGTAGTGTCAGGAAGAAATTCTTATATTATCCAACACATGAGCAAAACTACCTAACATCATATCAGAACTTCTTTGGGCAAGAGGAATGCTACCAGCGTTGTGGAGATGCTGCTGTAAACCATCTGACAACTGAAGTTACATTACTCAGAAAAATTACATCCTTTTCACTAAATAAAAACCTTTCTTTGCTGACTTAGTCACAAACAATGAGATCTGTACAGCGAGCATTATCTAAAATCACTAAAAAGACAAATCATCAAATTACGTATACCTGTGTTAACAAATCTTAGAAATATTACAAAAGAGAAAAATCTAACTAGCCCATACATCAGATCTGTTTACGTATACTCTGGAACTACTCAGCATAGAACTCACTATTACCAATTATCAGCCAACTCATTTATACTGACGCACTGGAAAAAGGAAAGTAATAAAAAATTAACTTCTTTACCTTAACTGTGAGAAGACTTCTGTTTCCACATTTACATTTAGAGTTATACCTGTACTCGTAAAGCTTTTTTGTAATATCGAACCAGTCATCCTTTCTTGTCACAATTAAATTTACATTTCACTATTTCACTTTACATTCCATTATAAATTTACTCATAATTTTAACTACCTATTTTACATGCGGTGTAACACAAACTATTGGTATGAGAAAATTCCTACATTAGAATCTAACACTTACTACCTTTACAGAACACACCACAAAAACTGCCTTCTGCCTCCTCCTTTGCTCACAGACTGATACACTCTCACTGCTGTGCACCCACCAACTGCTCTCTTATTCCAACACTACAATCTCAGACCAGAAGCAGTATCTTTAGCTCTACCGTCATGCAAAGTTAGTGATCCATTTTATAGAGCCCATCAGAGACAAACATAATTTACAATATAATAGTTTCATTTTAGTTTACATTAGTATCCTTACAATATCTGGGTGCCACATGTATGTGTACCGCAGTAGACTCCTTACACAACCCTCCAGTGAGGTTTAATCAATTTGCCATACAGTTTGGATGTGCACTGGTCGCCAAATTTAGGAAGAATTTTTACAGCAGTATTTACAGTATGAATAATTGGTAGTTCATAATCCTTATAATATAACCCTAAAGACCATAGAAAGAGATATGTCATCATGTGACCAAGTGCAACAGTACAAGTCATTGATCTCCTGAGCAAACTGGTGCTCTAGTGTGTAAGCAGTAAATTTAAAGTCTGGTCCTGTCATATACAAAGTGTTCTAAATTCATGTTGCAGGACAATGCATAACATTACTAAAAGTAACAGTAAAGTACATCCATAGTTGTCAAGACAATAATGAGAAAGTGGCTAAGGAAAGGTTGATGCATGACTGAAGCTTACAACCACGTAGAAATGGCTACATTATAAGGTCAAATTCTTTGCAGTCTCACATCTGAGCATTAGCTGTAGTAGGTTGGTCCAGTTTCCAGTAACTGCTAAACACATCTTCATAGTCTCATTCCAGTACCATATTTCCCAACACCCAAAGTTGGTTAATCTCAATACATAGCTATTGTGATGATCATCATCATCACTAGATTTGAAATTGAAGATCTTCATTGATCCATAGTGTGCCTAGCCATAGTGATTGAAGTACGAATGCTGATATCCAGTAGCTCCAACACCATAAGTGGAGGGGTGAATTTGGATGATGGGAGGTGGGAAGCAGTAAGACAGGTACGGTAGTGGAACATATCCTAATAAATGTAGCCAAATCTCAATGTAAGTTCTAAATCACCCTATACTGTGTGTTGCAACATCAGAAGTTCTAGTAAATGTGGGACCAGTCAACAGTAAAGATACAATATCTTAATCAAATCATAAACTGAACTAAGCCATAGTGCTGTACATTATGATATCTCAGTTCTATGCCAAACAATGAGAAGTGTGGCAACAGTGTTCCTGTAAGTACAATAAGTCTCAAGAAATGCAGCATCAGTCCTGTCTGTGAGTATACCAATACTAGCATTCATGCTAAATAAATAAGACATAAAGATTTAAGCAAACAAGGCAAGACAAAATTATTGATAATGCATAATCCTACATAGTGAGCTACAATGGCCTATATATTGAAACGTCCCCTTTGAAAAATTATACATGACTGTGCTTAAAGACACACACTATTTTTAGCGCAACGCAATCTGACTTTCAATAAACCCTACAAAAGAATGGCCCTGACTAACATTAACCTATACCTTTCACAAATCACTTACCTCACAAAAATCTTCGTTACTCGAACTACTGCAATACAGCGAGCGCCACTACTGCCAGCTAAATAAAAGATTCAAACTACGGAAGACAATAACTACTGATAGGCATAGTTAGCAAATGAAAGATTTTAATAGAGAACAAACAATGTATTTACCTTAATAGTGTTGAAAAATCATAATATACATAGCAGTTCATAACATCCAGTCTTACAAATCTCAAAATTCCGCCATTTCTCTCCCCACATCCACCACTGCTGGCGGCTCACCTCCAACTGTGCAACGCTACGTGCTGTTAACATCCAGCTGCCCAACACTACAATGGCAAACAATAATGCAAACTAGCCACAAACTGCACACAGCACAGCCAGTGATTTTTCATACAGAGCGCTACGTGGCGTTACCAGTAAGAAAACCTAAACAGCCTACTTACATAGCCCCCATGCTCCCCACAAAAAATTTTACAAATTGTTTTGGGCACTGGCCAATACAGATTTAAATTTTTTTTTCATAATTACAATAAGAAAGATATCAAATCCACACACTTATTAATACAATGTTGGTCAAAAGCTAAAATTTTCTCACAGTCCATAAAGACAGTCCTGATCATTCATCACAGTAAAACTGCCGTTTCTTTTCTCAAAGTCTGAGCAGTAAAAGACAATGCATACGGAAGTAGTGGATTTCCATGCAGTCTTGAAGAAGTGGTATTGTCCTTCCAACGAAAAGACAGTGCTGATAGGTAATGGGCCACAACAGAGCAAACCCACAGCAGAGTCAGTCGAAGTTTTGAAGAATATTGATAGGTAGGTCATCACAGAGCAGACCACTGTAGTCCTGTTAGAGATTACGGTATTGGTGAGTCATCAAAGGTGTAGACCGACTGTAGTCCTTGTAGAGATGGCCAGCAGCCATCTGTTGTGACTGTGCAGGTGCACAATCACCATTGAAGAGTCTTGCAGATAATATAGCAAGTCCATAACCACCACTTGTGCACTCACAAAGTTTTTGGAATTGTCCTTAGAACCAGCAATGCTGTAATCCAGTTCCTTGCAGAATTATTAACACACGTGCAAACACTATCAGTCCCTACTTCTCACATATTGTCCGTACACTATGACCAACAGAAACGTGTGCAATGAAATGTAACTTACAAGTTACTTAATTTGATGAACTGGTGTCAATTACAATTTTATCACATAAGAATACATTAACAAAGGTACAAATACATTATTAAAGACCATAACAATACAGATAACATTTGTAGTAATACATGCTTTACAAAAGAACAGAAATAGACATATACATCAATGTTACAGGAATTATGGCGTAAGTAAATAAATAAAATAATGAGAATAGTTCTTGAAATATTAATTTCACACATGATCATTAAAACAAAACAGAATAAATAATGTCTAAACATCTTTACGAAGTAAATAACATAGTATTTGAAAAATTCTACAACATAAATCTTATTAGCTAAACACATAAAGACAGGAAAAACACAAATATACAAGAGTACACAAACACAAAGCAGAATAACACAGGGGGAAAGGACAGGGTTTGTTTTCAGTGTAACATTTGGTACTGCAGTATTTTGCAAACAAAACCTTTTTTTCTTGGAGATCTCCCTTCATTCATCATTATTCCCAAAAAGTCCTATCTATATCTGCTTTCTGTACTTTTTTCGTATAACTTCTCAATGCATTTCTTCCAATTCATCGCAACTCATTCTCTTATATAGTCTACCCCCTCTTAAGCTAACTTAAATCTACTGATCTCAGACGCTAAACTAAGGGACGAGGCAATGCAGCAGCATATAACAATTAATACAAACAGCAATGAAAAAAAATGGAAATTGTCAAAGCAAGCTACAGTAAATCTAAATTACCAAGCAATGCAACATTACAACTAATATGAGCCAATGTGCAGCAACAAGAAAAATAAATCAGTAGTAAAACTAGCTTAACACAGTAATACAAAGTGAAATTTAGTAGCACTATGCCTGGTAAACAGCCGCAGCAAATGCAATAACTTATATCTAAACATGAGAAAGCTCAAGCAGAAAAAATATTACAGTAAAAATGGCCATATTTAATACCTATGTCACATCGTAACACTAGAGTGATGCATCACTGTAACTTGCTCTAGCAGACAAGTTACCAAGTCACTGACAAAAATTGTGTATGCAATTCCTGTGAAGTGGAAATGTCTTTTTGTGCTCCCTCATTTTTTTTGGAGTACATCCATCATAAAGTTATTTTTTACTGGATCTGTGGGCATAAAATATTTATATTAGTACATCTATAAAATTTTATTTTAACCAATGCTGCAGTGCAGCTAGGAACTAGATATTAAACAAAATAGGCAAAGCAAGGCGTGAAACATCATTCACTAGCCATATGGTATTTCATAATGTGGTAAACAAACTTTCAACTAGCAAGACAATAGACATGAAATGTTTCTCATCGTTTCATTTCAGTAAATATCATAAATTAAGAACTCTACAGTGTAATCATGTTTTCAAGTTTGAGGGTGTCGTATTTACGATGTTTTCTACAAAGGAATGTCAATAGCGAGGATAATGGCCTCTTTTTTTTTCTTCTCCACCTGTGCCTCTGAAAGGCACACACTAATGGCTTTTTTCCAGGCGTCTGTCGTGCAGCTGGGTGCCCATGATGCATTACGTGAAGGTGGTCACTTAACATTCTTACCGAAATATTTACGACAGCAGTTTCCGCTACAGTGACAGTCTCATATAAAAATATTTCACAGGTCAAGAATTTGCGTTACAAATATGTAGAAACAAAATCCTATTGATATAACAGTGTCCAAACAAATTTCGTCGGCATTGTAATACATTCACGCATTTACATACATTTCATAACTCTTAAAGTACGATTCTTTTTCACAAACCAGAGTCCCTAACCACTACTCATTATTCCTTACCTTATTCGTCGACACTTCTTCAATATTTCATCATAACAGATTCGTAGCATAATCAAATAACTCATATAGCATCAGCTTATTGATCATAAACATACCGCAACAGCATAATACACATAGTCATCGTAATATAACATAATAACAGATCAATCACATCTCAGAATCGTTGTAGCTTCTTTCAATAATTTCAAAACCTAAAAAAAAATTCTCTGCTCATGTCAAAAGTGTCATCTGCCTCAAACGTACTTTAAAAATCGTGATCCCATACCAAATATATCATTCAAAGCTCTCATAATATCACAATGGGTCCAAAAAATATGAACAGTTCACAAAGTACAGACAAAATACAATTTTGTAAGTGTGAAGTTATCCAACGGTTTAATTACGTAAACATCTGTCACTGCCGTAGTAAAAAACTTTGTCTCTCTCAGTTAAATGATCAAATAGCTGTGTAATTCTGTGTTAGAGAAATATGGTACCGATGTGTAAAGTTGTATAAGCAAATACCATATTAGCTAGGGCTCCTTGTGCTTGTCAAACACATGGTACACAAAGTAAGTGTGTACCCCCTGAGGATTAATGTAATTATACCCTCAGGTGTTACAGATTACAGCAATGGAATGAAATGTATCATTGTACTTCAAATATCTTTAAAAATAAATGTTTTAAGTACAAAATTAATCACTCAAATACATGTACTGTAGCGCTAAACTGTGCATCTTGTTGTAAGATAATCTCTGTGGAAGTGTCGTAGTTATCGTCCTCCGAAAGCTAAGTTCCGCAAAATTCAATGTACTTACCTCATGATAAACCAAGGTGAAATGCTTTGTGTATAGATATCTTAGTTATTACGCTTATTGCCGTGATAAAGAAAGTACTGTGCTGTAACGCATTGTTGTGCTATGGAAAAGGCTGTCTCATTGTAGCTATACCACAAAAGTTACTACTAAAACATGTTTTACTTTCCAGAATAATTCTGAAAAACTGTGCAGATATAAAACAGATACACCGCAAAAGCAACATTGTAAATTGTCACTCATTAGTAACGTCGTGATATAATCGTGTAGCTGTCACATAAACTAACCACTGTGTCATCTGGTATCTCACAGAAAGTACTTTAAATCCAGAATGTATCTTCAAGTAAACCAAGGTGTTGCATTAAAATCTCATTAGCAGTACCAGTATATGTTCTAAGTATGTAATCCTTATAGTCGTTACGTAATCGTGCAACTAACAAGCGAGAATGTACTCACACAATAACACTGTGATGTCTGTTCACTATAACAATGCATTCGTAATTTCTGTTTAAATAAGTTCTCTTGGTTCTTGATTGGATATTTAACTTCAAACATTGTTGCATGGTAACAGTTTCTAAGTCTGACAATGCATACTAGAAATGTGAAGTGAAAAGTTTATGGCAAAGACAAAGTTAAAAAGCAGATTATCGTTCAATAAACTGTTTTATATGTGAAATGTGGTGTAAACCTTTACTCTTCCTAGTACGCAGAGTTTCAACTTCAATGCAATTATCATGTGGTATACGTTGGTAAGGAATACTGGAGTTTTTCTCAAGGTTAGCGCTTATGTTATTTTTCTCTGAGCCAGCCAGCGTACACGGCTGCCTGCGGTGCAAGTCATTGTCTGTTCCTTTGTTGGCGCGCGTCGTTACTGGGATTTGGATATCTAACTTCTACAAATTCACCTTGTCGAGAGTGCCCTGCTCTGTTTGAATCCCGCCAGTTCTGATGCAATTCAGGTCTGTCGTTACAATCATATCATCTGTCGTCATGTCGGTAGATTCCATAGTTTCTTTCTTGTTGGTCACGTGGTGGAGAACTTCTCTCGGAATCATAACTGCGCGCTGGACCATTGCGTCTGAAGTTATTCTGTCTCCCTTGATAATAATTATTTTGGTTCACACATCGTCTATTTCTATGGCTGTCTCTGTATAGTCATTACTATGGAAATGCAATCTTTCTCTGTAATTATTTTTACTCTGCCAATGGTTGTCATACGGGTGGTGTCTGTTTTGGTCACGATTTACGTTGTAAGAATAGCCTTGTCGTGTCCAGTTATTATTTCTTTCATGGCGGAATTGTGACTGATGTGATCTGTAATTGTTAGTTCCTGTTTTCGCGTCCCGCGATTGTCAGTGTCGATTTCCAGTTCTTGTAAGAGTCCCTGAAAAGCTTCAATGTCGTCTTTGCAACGTCCTGCCAAAATAATATGCCGTAAATGTTCAGGTAATTTGATTAAGCAAATGCGGATGAGTTCTGAGGGGCTGTATGGGTTTGACAGGTACTGATTCTTGTGCAACATGTCTTCAAAATATTTCACAAGAATGGAAAATTCAGATTGTTCGAAATGTTTCATCATTATGATGCCATGTCTTACTCGGTCTTGTGTGGCTTGAGACCAATATGCTGAGAGGAAGGCATGGTAAAATTCTCCTTCACTGTGACAATCGTGAATGACCGATCGCATTCTTACAGCTGGTTCATTCTCTAAGTAGCCACACATAAATTCTAATCTGTGTTCTAACGACCAGTTGGGAGGAAAACAATGAGAGAATTGATGGAGCCATGCTTGTGGATGAATGTCGTTGCCAGAATTCTTAAGTGTTTTGAATTTACGTGTACTAATGAACAGCTTATAGTCAAAATCATCATTCGGCGAGTCGCATGTCGGTCATTGTTACGTCGTTTCGGCGGTTCCATCTCAAAATTCGGTGCACTTTGCCAATTTCTTTCATAATTTCCGAAATGCCCTGTGTTATTATTTTGTGGCTGTTCCGTGTTTCTAAGTCCCTCTTTCCGTATTGGGGCGCGAGTGTCCTCTGAAATACGTAATTCTTGTATTACCTGTGTCAGCTGATCTTGTACTTCCCGGATTTCTCTTTGGTGTTGCGTATTAATTTGATTCTGATTTTGTTTGAATTTCATAATTTGTTCGCACTCTTCTGTGTCATTAAAGACTACCGGTTTTGTGTCATTCAGATTATCATCTACCATTGTAAATAAATTATATAGCTGATCCGAAAGTTCAACTACTTTCTCTGATAATGAACTAATTTCCTCCATGTGTCTTTATGAACCAATTTTCAGAGTATCTGCTGTGTCCTTTAAGTTTTCCTGAGTTTTTGCAAGTTGTGTAACCGAATCGATAGATGCAACTGAGTCAATATAAGCTTGCAAGGTCTCATGATTTTCATGAACATTAGTTTGCAGTTCTTTTATGGCTGCTTCGTGATTCTGTAATGGATTTTCATGCCGCGAAAAAATAGGTTGAAAATGCTCACTAATTTGTGTTTTTACGTCATTACAGACTTTTTGACATTTCGATTCAATGTTATGTAACTCAGTAGTTAAATCTTCACGTGTTTGTTCAAGCGTGGTGTCTAACTTCCGAAGATTTTGTTCCATTGTGTCTAACTTTTGAAGCTTTTGCTGTATTTGTCTCTCATTTTGTTCCATTGTGTCTAACTTTTGAAGATTTTGTGCCATTGTGTCCAACTGTTGCTGTGTTTGTCTCTGGTGTTGTTCCATTGTGTCTAACTTTTGAAGATTTTGTTCCATTGTGTCTAACTTTCGAAGATTTTGTTCCATTGTGTCTAACTTTTGAAGCTTTAGTCCCATTTGTTGCATTAGTTGTATTAACAATGCACTGGTGTCTGAAACATGTTCCTCTGTGCTATTCGACAATGCATTTGAACCGGCAATATTAGCATTTTGAAAAGCAGGAAATGTGTCTTGACTTATTTGAGAAAACGGCGAGGACGCAAAACCTGAATCTACAGTATTTGCAGGATTGTGTCCTGTCGTTTCGGATTCCTGAGGCAAGCTGTTGCCGACCGATCGATCGATAATGCTTCCCTGTTCACTAATTGTTTCACTGCCTACACCATTATTTGCAGCCTGCTCCATTTCCCTATGCACAATTACCAAATTACTACTTTGAACATTAGTTAATTCATTACACGGTGGCGCTAACACACTGCTTTTGTCTTCACTGTCATTTCTCAGTTTACTTTGGAGCCTAGTATTACGTTTTTCACACGCCATTATTGTCACAATATTTCACACGACAACACAGAACAGCACAATTTGAAGAGCAAAATAAGAAAACACATTAACATAGCACTGAAAATAATATCTAGTTAATCGCAAGTGCAGCAGCGAAATACTTGGTGCAAATCTACATGCATGCCACAACTGTTTTACTGTACAAGAACGAAAAACTACAACTACAATGGAAATTCTCTCTACAATTACGCACTAGCAATAAACAATAGCTACACTAATTACACAAACTACAAGAAAAAATCAGAAGATTCCAGTGACATATCCTGGCAGGGTCGCCATATGAAACGTCCCCTTTGAAAAATTATACATGACTGTGCTTAAACTGACACACAATATTTTTAGCGCAACGCCATCTGACTTTCAATAATCCCTACAAAAGAATGGCCCTGACTAAGATTAACCTATACCTTTCACAAATCACTTACCTCACAAAAATCTTCGTTACTCGAACTACTGCAATACAGCGAGTGCCACTACTGCCCGCTAAATAAAAGATTCAAACTACGGAAGGCACTAACTACTGATATGCATAGTTAGCAAATGAAAGATTTTAATAGAGAACAAACAATGTATTTACCTTAATAGTGTTGAAAAATCATAATATACATAGCAGTTCATGACATCCAGTCTTACAAATTTCAAAATTCCGCCATTTCTCTCCCCACATCCACCACTGCTGGCGGCTCACCTCCAACTGCGCAAAGCTACGCACTGTTAACATCCAGCTGCCCAACACTACAATGGCAGACAATAATGCAAACTAGCCACAGACTGCACACAGCACAGCCAGTGATTTTTCATACAGAGCGCTACGTGGCGTTACCAATAAGAAAACCTAAACAGCCTACTTACAATATCTATCATATTGCGTACAGCAGGGAAAAATAATGACATGCCTACAAGTTCATTTTACATAACCACATCATGACAGAATATTTAAGAAAGTAATAAGAAATATTCATGGTGTGGCTGCATGTGGCAATTATATAAAGTATACATATTAATGAAAGGTCATAGGTTGGCTACAAGTGGTCATTACAGAGTATGCATGAGTACATAGGTTCCTAAAATAGTAGCGAAAATTTAAAGTTACAGGCTCTCAATTGCCATTTCACATAGATGCCTATACAAACTTCTCATAAAATGTCATGAAAATTAGAATGCTGGCTCTCAGTGGCCAATTGACATGGAATGGACTATAATCTAGGAAACATCATAAACTCATTTATCTACATCTATTTGTATAACACAGGATTAATACTTATTATAAGGACAGATACATAAATAGCTTCATGAATCACGTGTAGCATAATACCTGTTAACGTAGAGATATAGTATTTTTAAGCTGAATAGCAGCCCCAGGGTTGTATACATTGCTAGTTGACAAATTATCTAAGTCTATAAAAAGGTGCATAACTATAGAAATGATATGGGAGAGTTGTGTGGAAAGAACACTTGATAATTGAAAAGAAACTATTGGCAGTCATTAATCAATCATAGGGTGTCACATAATAGTGCAGTTAAAACATATAATGAATGTGATCACAGTACAGCTACACCAAAAAAACAATAATGCTAAGTACAGGACTGTTTACTGACTAAATAATGTAACGTATAATAGCAAATATATGAGATAGATGGGTGAAAATGTGAGTGTTGTAAGATCTGTAACCTGGAAATAACATTATTAGGCCAAAAGGAGATGCAGTTATATAACGTAACATAACAAGTCAATTACATCTGCAGTAATACAAGGAAAAGTGTGAAGCATTATATATAAAGTTTCAATGGCAGTTTCATCAGAAGCACATCAATTAGCATGGACAGGAAAGACAAATCAGCCTAGAAATGACATGAAATACACAATACATATAACATTATACCAAAGCACAGTAAAATTTATTCACAATGTCATAATAATTCAATTTATCTCTGTGCAGCTCAGGGGATGAACACAGTTCAATTCCCATTTTATTATACCAGAAATTCGTACAGCGTGAAGCCTGACACATTCTATATATATCATAATAATTCTTAAAACTAACATACTTAGCAAAGAAAATATTTAACATTATGTTTTTCAGGTAATCTGCCCTACCTACTGTTATTGCTGAAAAAAAATGTGAATATCAATTGCTGCCAAGAAACAGTGACGAAAGTCTATGTGATGTGTTTTTTCCTCATAGTCTGCATACATCATGTTTTTATATGGGACGTCTTCTGTACACATTCGAATGCGGCATCTTTAATTCTGTCATGTACTTTTGTGTCTAAATGAAGGTCATTATGGTGGCTACTTATGAGCCTATTGATTGGTTTTGATACAGTGGAATTTTTTTCGTGTCTAGTTCTGAAAAATATGAATTCGATGAGTACATGGAATGAAATGATGTATATGGTACAATAATCTCTTAAATATAAAAAGGTGAAAGAAAAAGGGGTAAAGTAGTGACATCATCAAATACAGAATTGCAGCAACCTTATTAAATACAAAGAATAGCTAGCCTAGTAAAAGAATAGTGAAGACATTAGATGATAGCATAAGTTTCAGCACAAATGCCAGTACTGACAGTACCTTTGCTAAGAGTACAGAGACAGTAAGTTGGCATAGTATAACATTAGAAAACTGGCACTATTACATGGCAACAGTAAAGACAAAGTAATATCAGATAAAAATGAACTTGAGGTATACAACATGGCATCAAAGATAAGTGAATAAACAGTACATAAATGTTATATACAAAATGACACAAATTGTTATGATAAAAAAATGGTTTAGGTTACACTGCGCAGCAGTCAGACCACCTAAAGAGTACGACGTGCTGTGCATATGCAGAAAATAAAACATCTCCCTCAGTTGGTTTTCCATACAGATTCTTACGAAAAGAAAAACAATGTGCAAGGCCTAAGTGTACGGCAAGAGAACCGACTTCCTTACCGGGCATGTCACCACCTAAAATGTTGCTGAATAATCAAGGATGCTTAAAAACAATGTACCAATAGAATCTGAATGAGCATGGGTGACGTGTCAAGTAAAAGGTCTGGCTTGTTTAATAGGTATGTGGACTCGCACGTAGAACCAAAATAAGCATACGTTGATATTTACTGGTAATGCAAATAACGACTTCTGCAAGACAAATTCCTCGTACTATATTTCGTGAAAAGTACCAGAAAGGCGGAAAAGTAAATAGTTGTATTATGTGATTATCAATATTCTGTCTAGCGACGTGAAATGAACCAGAGCAAAAGTTATTCCATAAAGTGCGTGACGTTGCTGATGTGATGATTTTCTCGCGATTTTCTCGACCGTAAAGTTTCAGTATGATCCACATTGGGATGGGGAAGATGTGTATCCTAAAAGGTCCAGAATATAAAATTTCAAATTTACTGCAGCAACGTTTTGCTCTGTTGGATGGAAAGTGAGTGCGCATCAACACTTTTGTCCTATGCGAAATTCCTTGAGGTTACTCACCTGTTTTTGTTCACGTTTGGGTCGCTGTGCTACATGCTTTATATTGTTAAGTGCGATGTCTATAACTTCACGGTGACGTAATCTTCTTGTAGCAGAAAAGAAACAATTTCACGAATTTTGTTAGGTGGAGCTATGCTTTTCAACACAAGATAGGCCGAAAGCATGGTGGAGTCGTTCTGTAGGGGACCAATGACGTTCTGAAAATCTGAAATGTGGTTGTCCCAACCTATATGTTTTTCGTGACTGGAGATACGACAGAGTTTTCCAATCTCTTTCATGATGCACTCTAATGGGTTGGAAGAAGCAAGGTATCTGGAACTTTGTGTTTTGTGATGTGTGTGATGTGATGTGGAGACATCATCCACAACCATGGGCGTCTCGTTTGTTGCATTATCTGCACAATTACCGCTAATGGAATCTGACATAATTTTAAAAACACAGTGAGTACTTTTCATTACAGCGTCCGCTGACACACTATTGTCACCCTGATTGCCTGCACAAGAATTGGGAAGTTCATTAACCTGATTCGCTAGAAGGCCAGATCGGACACCTGCGTGGTAGCAATATCTACCTCAGCGTTGTCCGCTATGCCGGAATCGACAGTCTGAGAAGATGGTAAACTAGGTGAAATCAACTCTTTTTTTTTGGGGGGGGGGGGGGGAGCATCAGTTATCTGACAGGTTTGATGCGGCTCACCACGAATTCCTCTCCTGTGCCAACTCTTCATCTCAGAGCAGCGTTTGCAGGCTACGTCCTCAATTATTTGCAGGATATTTTCCAATCTTTGTGTTCCTCCACAGTTTTTGCCCTCTACAGCTCCCTCTAGTACCATCGAAGTCGTAACAGGTGTCCTATCATCATTTCCGTTCTCCTTATTAGCGTTTTCCACATATTACTTTCCTCTCCGATTTTGCGCAGAACCTCCTCATTCCTTATCTTACCAGCCCACGTAATTTTCAACATTCACCTGTAGCATCATACCTCAAATGCTTCCATTCCCTTCTGTTTTGTTTTTCCCTCAGTACATTTTACACTACCATACAATGCTGTAACCCAGACGTACGTTCTCAGAAAGTTCTTCCCCAAATTAAGGCCGGTATTTGATATTAGTAGACTTCTCTTGGCCAGGAATGCCCTTTTTGGCCATTGCTAGTCTGCTTTTGATGTGCCCCTTGCTCCGTCCATCATTGGTTATTTTACTGCCTAGGTAGCAGAATTCCTTAACTTCATTTACTTCGTGACCATCAGTGCTGATATTAAGTTTCTCGCTCTTCTCATTTCTGCTATTTCTCATTACTTTCGTCTTTCTTCGATTTACTCTCAATCCATATTCTGTACCCATTAGATTGTTCATTTCATTCACCGGATCATGT
Source organism: Schistocerca piceifrons (assembly GCF_021461385.2). Lineage (NCBI taxonomy): Eukaryota > Metazoa > Arthropoda > Insecta > Orthoptera > Acrididae > Schistocerca > Schistocerca piceifrons. The sequence continues at coordinate 381,278,034 of NC_060142.1, forward strand.
AATTCTTTTTCACTTTCGCTCAGGATAGCAATGTTATCAGCGAATCGTATCATTGATATCTTTTGACCTTGAATTTTAATTCCGTTCCTGAACCTTTCTTTTCTTTCCTTCATTGCTTCTTCGATGTACTGATTGAACAGTAGGGGCGGGCGAAAGACTACATCCTATCTTACACCAGCACATGTTTAAAGTAGATGTTACCGCATTCCTACATTATTTCACATTTCATAAACTCTAGTTATAAGTTGGACTCCATTTGAATTACAGCTCGTTGTGGAATCTAGAAATGATATTGTTTCTTTTTTTTTCAACATGTGAGTAGATTGCCTGAGATAGGCAGTGATGATCAGAATGCTAGAACTAGAACGGAAGAATCTACCGTATGATAGAAACGTTACACACATGTCGGTAGAGATGAGTTATGGATCAAAAATGTCAGACGTAAGCACGCAGACGGTATTTGATTCGATGTATCGGAAGAGAGAGAGTGACACGGTGCAGTCTTATAGGAGGTTATATTACAAGACAGGTTCTCACTATTTGTTTCGTAAACGGCAGTGCGATGTAGAATTCGCACTGGTAAAACGAAACCTGCCGTATTGTACAAATCAGCAACGTCTTCTTGAATTATAGCTAGTTGTTGTCAGACGAAAAATGAATGTGTTTTCCTGACGTGTGAGTAGATTGCCTGAAACAGGCTCTGATACGAAGCAACTCTGCTGTTACGTCTTCGTATGAAGCAATTGTATAACGATTGGTATTCAAGATAGCCAGTGATTTACGGCGCTATACGACAAGTTCGTTTATTTGGATAAAAGAGTAAGGGGCCTAAAGATAGCAAAATAAAATGCCGAAACTGGTTGCTTTCAGAATAAAATAAAATATCTTACAGTATACGGGTGTTCGTACTGCTTTTGTACGTAAATTGTTCCTGTTGCGTGAGCTTTGCAGTACTTGCACTATGAATCAGCATCCCGTGAACAAAGATCATGTGTGGGCGTACGATCAGAGGGTGACTTGAGAAAGACCGTAACCCAGACTATTATATTAATTTCTTGAAGGTCATATGGATTGTATCTTATTGTCATTCTACAATATTGCCGGAGTTCATAATGTTTTTATCTATAAATCTTCCTTTACCATTTAGAGTTTATTATCCTTACAATTCAACACTTACGTAGCATTAGATGTCTGTGGAATACTACTACTCCTGTTTACAGAGCGCATCCAACGTACTTGCCTGAACATGAAATCAAAGGAAAAATAACCGAAAACCACAGCCTTCTAGACTGAATACTTCCAGAGGTGGAGATAGTTTAGCAAGCAAAGCAGAGCGGCTGAACTTCATTACGTTTGCGCTGTTGACTTTGAAATTATAAAAAGTGCACTTCCAATTGGAATTATTTGACAAATAATACACGAAATTCTTGAGGACAGATCAAATATCATTAAGACATAATAACTGGGAAATGTCACTTTTAGACCAGTTTCACCATACTTACTTACTTCCCATAAGCGAGTCAGGTAGGGTCCGACGAAAGCCTGTTTAGAAGGATCAGGAAGAGACCGACCATCATGGGCAAACCACTGTTCAACCGGTTACTGGAAACTGGCTCAGGTGGCAACAGTAGCAAACAAGACGGGGACGCAGGTGCAGCCAGTAAATGCAGCGACAGGAAAGAAAATCGCAGCACCAAAAAATAATTAATGTAGGGCTATGGAATTTCTGGAGTACATTACATATTTAAGTGATTAATTTCGGAAGAGCACAAGTTAAAGTATGTGCGAGATCATCCATTGCAAATGTGAAATGCTAGTAGATTAATAACCTGTGTAACAGACAGAATGTTGAATGCAAGAATGCAGAGTTACATGCATTGTGTTGTGCAAGTGCCAGATGTTAGTTCGTAGGATGGGGTTGCATGTCTGTACTCTTGATCGGTCGGTATAGGGACTGTTAATGCTGTTTGTGGATGAAGCTGGAGTTGTCGTCCAAGGATGTTCCACATGGGCTCGGTTGGAGAACATTATCCTGTTGGAAAACACCCGATGTAATGCTGTTCACGAATGACAGCACAACACGTCGTACCATCATTATGACGTACCGTTTTGCTGTCAAGGTGCTTGATACAACCACGAGAGTATCCTTGCTGTCATACGAAATCGCACACCAGACCGTAACTGCAAGTGTAGGTTCAGAATGTCGGGAACGCAGATAGGTTGGTTGTAGGCCCCGAACATGCCTCCTTCTAAGCAACACACGACCGTCACTGGAACCGAGCCAGAGTCGGCTTTCTATCAGAAAACACAACCGAGCTCCACTGTGCCTTTCAATAAGCTCTCGCTTAACACCGCTGAAGTCTCAAATGGCAGAGGTCTGGGGTCGGTGGAATTCACGCTACAGGGAGTCTGCCTCGGAGCTGTCTTTGCAGTAACCGATTTGTAACAGTTAGGTGTGCCACAGTGGTGCCAACTACTTCTCAATTTGCTGCTGCAGATGCAGTGCGTTGCGCCGGATCCATACGCCGAACACAACGGTCTTCGCTCTCGGTAGTGCCTCGTGGCCGTCCGTAGCCCGGTCTTTTTGCGACAGTACGTCCTAGTGACCACCGCTGCCAGCAATCATGTATAGTAGTCACATTCCTGCCAAATCTTTCTGTAACAGCCAGGCACTCGTGGCCCTGTTACACGACCTCGTTCAAACTCGGCGACTTGTTCATAATGGTGTCTTTGTCACATTAAAGGCACTCTTGATTAACATCAACTCATCACGTCCAATCTCAAGGTAACTCACACTCACGACCGTTACAGCGCGCATTTAAAGCATACCTGATTTGCATCCTAACTGTGGCGCTACTAACGCCGCTCTTCTGCGATTGGCGCAAAATTTGCACAGACATCACTTTTGAGGTGTAGAAACACGCTTATCAACTTCCGTTTATGTCACGTAACTCCTTCTTGGTGTTGCGTTTTTTCCCTCGGTGTTTGTTGCGAGTAGTCTCTCTTTAGAAGCGGGCCTGCGTATTTCTGCCGTAGCTAATGACTGACGTCCATTGTCATGTTGTAACACCGAAAATGAAGGGTGCATGGCACCTGCTACCGATAATTTTGTTTCAATTGTATATAAATATCTGTAATTTAAACGCTTTCTATGAATAAGTAAGGACATTGCTTCACTGTATGTTTACATTTGGGTACAAGTCTGTTGACGTTTTATTGTATTTATCTGTGTTTTACTGTGAAACGGGAAAATGCCAAAGGAATTGTTATTTGCATCCACTAACAACGATAATAGCAGTGCTTGTGCGTTGTAAAGTCTTTGAGTAGGGGGTTGTTGGGCAGAGCGCGCGGAGAGAGCGAGAGACCGGTTCCAGTGCTTGTAGTGTGCGGAAGTGTGGTGTTAACGCTCTCGCAGTAGAGTACCATTTCGGCGGCATCATGTACGCGCGCCAGCCAGATGACTAGTAGCGGGAGGAAAGACAGTGGACGGGTGGAAGAGGCTGTATTAATTACAATTGCCCATTTCAGTAATTAGCCTGGATCCACAAGATGCTGCCGTCTTCAATAATAGCATCAGTTCCAGCAACACAGATTCGTCATCGGCTCCTAGTTTCGTCGCACGCACAGCACTGAAGTAAGACTGTTCATTGGTAGAAAGTATTAACGGCTAACCCAGCAGCACAACTGAATGTGATTTGATTAATGAACTTTATTTAAATAATAATCAGTTAAATTCAGGGCTATTGTGTCCTCATTGCCCCCAGACATTGCTACCAAGCAGGGTCCCTGTTCCCTGTTTTCCTTATATGCTAACGGAAGTTTGAGAATCTATCGATGGAAAAAATCCAAATCTAAAGAAAATGCACAAATTAAGAGTGCGGAAGTTTCATTTATTTTACATATAGCTTGGAGCACATGGCTGTTTGGTTTGGCACGTATTCTAGTATTTAATTCTGTTCGAGTCAGTAAAAAAGGCTCTGTTGTTCAGACAATAATATGAAATCCAGTTTGAAAATTAAATAACCGCAAAGTAAAAGGTGCTTGCCTTTCTCTACATTTCTTTGATGACGTTATGTTGAGGTCTCTGAAAGTCATTGTTCACGTAACGAAGTTCAATACTTGAAATTACAATTAAATGAACACCCTTAGATGCTTACAGGCGTTGACATACGTCAATGGGGACAGATGAAACTGTGTGCCCAGACCGGGACTCGAACCCGGGATCTCCTGCTTACATGGCAGACGCTCTATCCATCTGAGCCACCGAGGACACAGAGGATAGCGCGACTGTAGGGATTTATCTCTGGCACACCTCCCGCGAAACCCACATTTTCAACGTATTGTCCCGCATTACATTCGTAGGCCCCGCCCATTATACTCATTACTCGCGACGCGTTGCCGATTCCCGTAAGAGTTCGGGCACTGTTTGTGCATTCGCACAGAAGAAGAAGATGGTCAAGTGGCCGGTGAGCCTTAACTATACATATACTAACATACAGTTTAAGTGGATATTTTCAAATCACTACTCGATTGCCTTTTCAAAATTAAATGACAAACTTAACGTAAAAGTGACTTCTCAGTTTTCTTTATCATTACATACTCACTTAAAATTAGTGTCAAAAAACGTGACAACCTTCAGTTGCCATGTGAGTGTTTAATAATACATGTTTTTCTTTCCCATAATCTTGTATAGGATTTTGGATGTAAATCACCCTAGTGGGCTGGCGACCGTAATTACTTCCTTTTCTTTCATTATAACTTTTGGATTCATGATCAGTGGTACCCCTTTTCTGTCCAGTGGTGTTCGTGCGTGAATGCACAAAATAACTTTCATTTTTCCAAAGTGTAGCCTTGTTCGGTTCAATTACTTTTTTATTTTTAGTAGACTTTTCTATCAGAAAGATCGGTTGTACACTCTCCTCCTACTTATCGGTATTACTTCTTCGGGAAAGATAGCCTTATCCAATTAGAAAGATTCCATTAGGTATACACTCGATCCACGGTCATATTTTATATCGCAAGCAGGATAGGCCGATTAGTAAGGGGGAGGTTACAATGTCTCTACTGTGGAGACTTGTGCTAGGAGAAGGCGCGAGACGGCGGCCGCCTGCAGGTGTCGGCCGCAGGTGGTGCCTGCCCCGACAGGGCGCGGCTGCAGCCGGACCGTCCTCGCTCCAGTTGCGTCCGCCGGCGCCGCCAGCCTATTTGCACACGCGCCGCTATCAGCATTCCCCCATCGACGGCTGCCCACCAGTCGCTCGATTGCCACAGCACTGCCGTAAACTGACCGCTTCACCACTGCCGCTTCTTCAGCGCTACTGCTACTCCTCTACAAACAAAACGACCTACTCAGGGCACCAAAGCCGTGTTAAGGAGTGTAAATTACAATGAGATACCATTTATTTTCAAAACAGGATTGCGACCGCGTGAATGTATAACAACTATAATTTTTAGAGACATATCTCAAAAATGAGTGAAATTTATGCAGTACATCTCTGAACAGCGCTCAATGTGTGGATAGCCGTCCCATGTCTGTTGTTCACACCAGCAGTATTTCGGATATTTCATTACTGGCATCTGCTTATTTGCACGATATTCGATTTCATCCTTCTTCACAACCACCACTGCAGTATCCTCAACAACCCGTGCAACATTCATCTCTTATGACCTCGATGTCCGTGGGACGTTAATCTCAAACCTCTTACTGTTATTTTTATACTATACACACTGAGTTGACAAAAGTCAGGGGAGTACGAAGTAGTCATCCTTACGAAATGTGTACAGTTTGAAGGATAATAGGAAAAACGCTGCACGCCCGCCAGCCTGATGTGAACAAACGATGACAGATGATGACGAAGAAGTGAAGTTAAATCCTGGTCACATTTCTCTGCTGCCGTAAAATATGGAAAAACGTAAATTATTTATAAAGAGTATTGCACTAATCCACCAAGGGAGGCACTGCAATAAAAATTTCCGATTTTTTACTTAATATTCTGACGTGCTCCCTCGTGAAGTGTACATTACACTTGAAACAGTACAAACTTAAGATAATGAGGACACATTTTCCTGATGAATGCATCACTATTTTAGTTAATAAGAAGGATATTTTTCCATGCGAGTATGCGAAGATAATTTACCTCCGACTGAGAAGTTTAATAATTAATTAACGAGTGAAACTGTAACAGAAGACTAGTACCAAACAGATTGCAGTATATGGAATATATTCTAATGTGAAACATTAGGGGAGTATTGCAGTTTATATTCGAATATGACGTGCTACTGGTTGCTGCTGTTCTAGAAATCCTTCGTATCATGTGCCTTAAAACACATAAAATAGATCCTATCCATTTTATAACTTTACCTCGCTTGATTTGGATGCTCTGCTGACATTGTACAACTTCATTTTACTGAGAGAGGCACTAAGGACAGTCTTTTTCATTGTTCATTAGACAAGCTGTTGCTAACAACAGATTCATGGCTAGTTATAGTGACAAAATTGATGAATCTTACATTATGTATTTTGATATGAATAGCATTTACATTTGGGAATTGTTGAAGTATCTTCCAGTGTCCAATTTTCTATGACTTTCTCCAGAAAGTGTTGAAACTTCTGATGTGGAAAATGTATTTAAACATTCTTGTTAAATAACACAGAAGTAGAAATTCTGTCTTGTCACATATTTTGTGCTCCAAACAAATTTAAATACTTTTGAATGGGGAGGCTACATGATGATTGGCTGTTTCATTATTATAGTCAGCAAATACAGGGTTACGACTGGCTGTTTGTTTTAATAACAGGTTAAATACTAGACTCTGGTTGAAGGAAAGGGAGTAGGAGGGGAGAGAGAAGGGGGAGAGCGGCATAATGATGTAGCGGAAAGGGAGTGTTCCTTCTGACGTCATGATAATGATATCACAGATAAGGCGGCGTTACTTGTTATGTCATGCGTTTCACCCTGGCATGTAGCCAATCTGCAACACTCCCACTTTTCAAACTCATTCAGGTGAAAAGTGCGCCAGAAGGTAGGTAGCTATACTACTGCTGTTAAAGAAAAATCTTGACTGGTTTAAGGATTTCTTGGTATGGACGACACAGCATGTTCTCTTCGATGAAGAGTCATCTACAGATGTACGACTATCATCAGGCGCGCCTCAGGGATGTGTGTTGGGCCACTGCTGTTTGCGTTTTTGATTAACGACTTGGTAGACAACATTAAAAGTAACGTCAGTGTTTCCGAAGCTGATTCAGTTATGTATAATAAAGAACTAAACTTAAAAGGCACCACAAATATACATCCGGATCCCAACAGGGTTTCAATGTGGTGCAAAGATTGACACTTAGTTTCAGATTTTCAATGGTGTGAAATTGCACTTTCAAAAACGCAGAAAAATAGTGTCCTCTAGTCACAGTTGTATTAAGTCAATTCGTATTAATTTACATCTACATCTACATACATCCTCTGCAATCCACTGTACGGTGCGGCGTGGAGGGTGCCTTGTATCAGTACTAGCCATTTTCTTTCCTGTTCAACTCTCAAATAGAGCGATGGAAAAACAACTGTTTACAGGACGTTTCCGTAAGACCATGCAAAAATGTAACAGGACACAGAGAATGCTCTGATGAACAATTTGAGGTAGGAAACCTGCAGTCAGAGAAGTCAGAGTAAGAAGATACGGAAATAAACTTGTCTACCGCTTCATCTAGCATTACCGTTTTCCAGCTTACTTACAACTAACGTGCGTACATGGTTACACGTACTGCGCTGTTTATTTACATGCACATTCTTTATTTCCTGCAAGGAAACAAGGAGGACGAGCCTGATTTCTAGAAAGTCACGACGCAGGTTTTGTTTACTTTACTTGTCCGCAGTATAGCTCTGTTGCATCGTATGTATATCGTCCTATGACCGAACGTGCTATGAATCAAGGACAGGGCCATTCATTAATCAGTGCTATTCAGAGACGTACAATACAATACGATGGAGCAGTGCCACTATAATTTCGTACAACTCACTCACATGCACCTTTTGCGGGGGCGAAGAACATTGCAGTGCTCTCGCTGCTGAAAGGATACGCAGGTCGTGGTCTAGCGGATGGCGTTGCTGCTTCTGGATCACGGGGTCTCTGGTTCAATCCGCAGCCGGGTTGGGGGATTTTCTCTGCCGGGGGACTGGGTGTTTGTGTTGCCCTCATCATTTCATCATCATTCGTGACAGTGGCTAGACGGGATTTTGTAAAAATTGGACTGTGTCGAAATTGGGACATTGTACGGCCACTGATGACTGCGCAGTTGAGCGCCGCAAAAACCAAACACCATCGCCACTGAAAGGCTGAATGGGGATCAATTTCCTAACAGGCATCATTCGTCACGACGAGTGTTTATTTCTCTCGATCATTGCGTCGATGATGGTATTTGCAATTAACTGCAACTAGTGTAAACAAAAAACTACACAGTAAAGTTATTTTATTCCTATTATCTCCTTAAGCTGGCTTCTTCGACCTCAGGTTCCCTGACTCAAATTGTTCAGTGAAGCATCCACTATGTCCTGTAAATTTTTGCACGCTCTTACGGAAAACCCTCTGTATGCCTCAGTATGAGCCTTCATTTCTCATATTTTTGTGGTCCTTACACGAAATGTGCGTTGGCGGAAGCAAAATGTTTCTGTAGTCAACTGGAAATAACAGTTCTCTAAACGTTCTCAATGATATTTCTCGAAAACATCGTCGCTTTCCTTCCAGGGATTCTTTTTTGAGACTCCGAAGTACTCTGTAACACCTGTGTGCTGTTCAAACGCTCCGGTAACGAAACTAGCAGCCTGCCTCTGAAGTGCTTGCTTGGCTTCCTTTAATCCGATCAGGTGTGAATCCCAAACACTAAAGCAATACTCAAGAATAGGTCGCACCACGCCCTGAATGCGGTCTCCTTTGCGGACGAACCCCATTTCTCTTAAAGTCTCCCAATAAACCGAAATCGACCATTCCCCTTCTCTACTACAATCCTCACTTGTTCGTTCAATCCCATATCGCTCTGCAAAGTTACGCCAAGATATTTAAACGATGTGACTGCGTCAAGCAGCACGCTGCTAATGCTTTATTCGAAAATTACAGGTTTGTTTTTCATATTCATCTATATTAACTTACATTTTTCTTCATTTAAAGCTAGCTGCCATTCATCGCATCAACTAGACATTTTGTCTAAGTCATCTTGTATCATCAGCCGGCCAGTGTGGCCGAGCGGTTCTAGGCGCTACAGTCTGGAACCGCGGGACTGCTACCGTCGCAGTTTCGAATACTGCCTCGGGCATGGATGTGTGTGATGTCCTTAGGTTGGTTATGTTTAAGTAGTTCTAAGTTCTAGGGGACTGATGAGCTCAGATGTTAAGGCCCATAGTGCTCAGAGCCATTTGAACCATTTTTTTGTATCATCCTACAGTCATTCAACGACGACAGCTTCCAGTACACAACCTTATTCGCCAGGTCACTGACACATAAAGAAAATATCACACTTCCACGGGACACTCCTGACAATACCCTTGTCTCGATGAACGCTCGCTGTCGAGGCAACATAATGGGTTCTATTATACACATCTGCGAACCTATTCCATACGCTCGTACCTTTGTTAACACTGTGCCATGGGGCACCGTGTCAAATGCCTTTCGAAATATGGAATCTGCCTGTTGCCCTTCATCCACAGTTCGCAGTATGTTATATAAGAAACGGGCAAGCTGAGTTTCGCAGGAGCGGTGCTTTCTAAAACTGTGGACAGAAGCTTTTCTGTCTCAAGGAATTTTTTTATGTTCAAACTGAAGATATGTTCAATAATTTTGCAGCAAACCGATTTTGAGGATATTGATTTGTAATTTTGCGTGTCCGATCTGCCTGTACACAGGAGTCACCTGCGCTTTTGGCCAGTCTCCTGAGATTTTGCCCTGGGCGAGAGATTCGCAATATCTAAGTAAGGTGCCAATGCCGTTGAGTCTCTTTGTATAACCGAATTTGAATTCCATCCCCATCTGGCGATATATGTGTTTTCAACTATTTCAGTTTCTTCTCTTTGTCAGGGTGCCTATTACCATGTCGTGCATACAGGTGCAACATTTGTTAGGGATAAGAAATGGCCTGATCTCATAGGTTCAACCGTATGTCATGCAGGTGGCAGATTTCGGTTAGTTGGCAGGATATTAGGAAATGGAGCCATTCTACAATGGAGTCTGCTTAAAAATCAGTTCTTTGTTCTACCTCAGAATACTGCTCTTTAGCGTGTTACCAATACCAAAGAGCATTAACAGATGGTACTGAAGGTGTCCAAAGAAGGGTTGCACCAATGTTGGTAGATTTATTTGCCCAATTGGGGAGCGTGACGGGTTGCTTAAAATCCTGAACTGATAGAATCTTGAAGATAGACGCTAATTAAGCCACAAAAGCCACCTTACAAAATTTAAAGAATCAGTTTCAAGTGAAGCATCTACGGATATTCCTCAGCGCCCTACGTATCGCTCCCATAGGGACCACAAAGTTAAGACTGGACTAATTACAGCACGTACCGAGGCATTTAAGAAGACATTCTTCCCCAGCTTCTTATGCATTTGAAACAGGAAGAAACTGTAATATGTATTAGAATTCTAAGCACCCCCTATCATGCACTTCACAGTGGTTTAGAGAGTATAGATGTAGATGCAGATTAGCGATGTTAGATGATCATCGATATAAAACAACAGGTATGTTTCAATGTCGATACTGATGCCTTTGTAACATCGTTACATCGATGTTAAAGACAAAATATTGAAGGAGGAGAACCATGTTTTTAGTGGCAGTGAATCAGATAGAAGTAGTATTTCTGAGTCAGTGTCTAGACGCTCTCTTCAGCTGACAGTGAGTTCAAATTTTCGAAATATCTGGGCCTATACTTCAGAAACTCCCCCTCAGGAGACACCGCCTTAACGAAACACTGTCCGTGTGGGCGAGGGGGTTGTGTGTTCCAGTGTAGGCGGAGGGCTACACCGGAGGTAGTGTATCTCCAAGTAGTGTTTCCCAAGCCAGTCAGGTCTCTGCAGAAGATCCAGACAAAGTTTGTCTCACTACATCCTGTCTAGTATCCTATCCCTTCCTTTTTCTCTCTGTGACTGTGTGGCGGCAAACGCAGTCCCCTAACGAGCACTGCTGAAGATACTTGGTAACCAGGACAATAGTCATGCACACAGGCCTCACCCACGGAGGAGTAGATAGCGTTCTGTAGTCGAGGTGAAGACACGCTATCTAAGGGGTAAGGCCCTGAATAAAAGCTTGGCAGGTGTTAACTAAATGAGGTGGCGGTCCCACCAGGACACTCGGGGTCTGTGGGCTAATAACCAGTACCACCAAAAAAATTTAAGTCACAGAAACTAACAGGAGAAGTAGCCAGATGGTGCTCAGGATATGACTTTTGACCTGAAAATGAAAACTCGTATTGAATTTTGGAACGTAAGAACATTGGGAGAGAGAGGTAAGTTTAAGACAGGTCGAAAAAGAGTTGGAGAACTATAGATTGGACCTACTGGGACTAAATTAAATAAGATGTCCAGAATCTGAGGAACTCCAAACACAAAATGGTGGAGTGCTGTTGTATGCAGGGGAGACAAGTGAAGATGCTATGCGTAGGGACGGTGTAGGGCTCTCAGTATCTAAAAACTGCAGAAGAAGCTTACTGGAGTTGAAACCAGTATCAGAAAGGATAATAACCGCACGCTCTTGAACAAATGTGTGAACTGTCACATAATTCAATGCTGTGCATGTACTGAAGTGGCTGAATAATAATCAAGAAACGCATTTTATACAGAGCTAAATGAAACCCTTCGACAAACTAATTACAGAGACATAAAAATTTTAATGGGAGGCTTGAATGCAAAAGTTAGTTCAGAAAAATACGAGCTTGAACATATCAAGGGTGTACCAAGCATCGTCAAGAGAAATGCAAATGGTGAGCTGCTGATAGATATGTGTGCTGAGCATGACCTAATCATTAGACACACAGTATTTCCACATCTCAAGTGTCATACGATAACGTGGATCTCGCCAGCTCATGACAGGTACATATGAGAAAGTGGAGATAGTTGGGGCACACATTGAGAAAGGCGGATGGAGCAGGCGGAAAGAAGGCTTTTAAATGGAAAACCCAAGGAACAAGGAAGAGAGGCTAGTTCATGGTGATCCGGTCAAGCAAGTAAATGAATTTACTGAACATGCTGCAAATTACTACAGGGAACCTGTGTGTCAGTATTCTCAACCAGTGTGACGCAAAGGTGTGATGATAGAAAAATGAACGACAGAGAAGAGTATTTGGTGGTCTGTTGGACTGATGATAGATTCATATATCTCTGGTCTGGTTTCGATTCCAGTTTCTGTCAATAATTTTAAAGAGGGAGAGACAGATTCTACTCTCTTCTGGCTGCACCAAGTGAAGAAGATATAATGGCATTGTGGTCTGAAATTCACATTAAAAATGATATTTCTTCTCTACCAAGGAAACGTTAGGTTGAACCACAATAAAGTCTGGAATGGCGACACGTAGAAACTCTATCACCAATAACCTTTCTTATAGTGGTTATTTATTTCTAGTGACGGAACAAACGCTATGTAGGCTCACAGGACACTTATTCCATCTTTTATCTGAGCTTCGGTATGTCGATAAAATTGGTTCTGAACTGGGAATGCAACTCAGACCGCCCTTAACGCGCAATTTGATCCCTTCGTGACAATACATCTCGGCTACAATTTGTTGTTTGTTCAAAACTGCAAAAAAATGGTTCAAATGTCTCTGAGCACTATAGGACTCAACATCTGTGGTCATCAGTGCCCTAGAACTTAGAACTACTTAAACCTAACTAACCTAAGAACATCACACACATCCATGCCCGAGGCAGGATTCGAACCTGCGACTGTAGCGGTCACGTGGCTCCAGACTGACGCGCCTATAACCGCACGGCCACACCGGCCGGCTCAAAACTGCAGATTCATCAACATCTCCACATATTGCACGTGAATGGGTTCGAATTCTTGCCCGGCACTAAAGATTTCATTATGTATTATCAAGCTCTAGCATGAGAACACCTATCTGGTGGTGGATAATAATTTTGATTTTTAATGTATTTCATTTGTTGTCAACACTTTCGATATGTGACGTTTTTGATTCCCAGTGAGACTCAGCACTATTTGTGAGATCACTGGAAGTCCAAGATGTTATACCGAGCTGCTGGTGGAGAAAAATTCGGTAGCTGACGGGTCTTTGTGCGGGGCTCTATTCCCAGTCAGCACTGAACTCTTTGTCATATTATTTCTAGTTCAAACATGCTCACATGTCGCTGCTGGTGCAACAAACCCATATTTAACGTTCGTTTTCTCTAGAATATAACAGCGATAGGTGCCGGGTTGGAGCCCTGGGAATAAAAAACTTAATGTTTCGTCTCGTCATTTCAGTTAAAACATCTAGCTACTGCCAAGAAAATCCGATAAGTCACAGTTGATTGTGCTTCTGTGTAAATCCGATTAAGTTCTGGGTTCGAATCCCTGTCCAACACAAAGCTTTACCTCACGGTATTTCAAGTAAGTTAGTTGTGAAGAAGCAATAGTTAACATCTCTCCTAGTTCTTTAACAGGGACAATAGATGCTGGGTAGGAATTCGCGTCCGTTAAAAATGTTTGCGTTATGTAATTTAAAGTTGATATTTGACAACTTATACAGTCTAAAATCGAGGTATATCACTCTCTGTATGCCTAATCAGGAATGTCTGTTAGTATCCGTCAGTCACGGAATCTGCTTTGTCTGCATGACCTGGGTTTGAATCCATATGCAGAACGAGACGGTTCGTCGTGTCATTTGAATTTCATACATATTCTCAACTAGCTGCTCGTGAATAACTGAAATTTTTAATGCCATTTTGTGTTAAATAATAAGTTCGGTATGCTACTTTGAAGAGGAAATCATGAATATAACGAACTTACTACGTGCATTAGCTATCTGACGTAATAATGAGAGTGGTAACATTTCAGGTATGTAATTTATTGTAATTAATGTGTGCTTACAAGCCTTAAGGACAGTCTCATCTGTGATAAGGTGTTCCCTGATATTTGTAGTATCGTGGTATTACTTTACATTTTGAGTTATTGCGCTACAGAGCAGTGTTTTCTAGTGGTGACTTGTTGGAACCATTTTCAATAGTCAAACGACTGTACCAAGGAGTGATCAGAGGACCTGCTAGACAGCTGCGGTATGTGGGTTGCATGCGAATCAGGTGAAATGCAATTCATGTCGTTCGGATACTTTTGAGCACGACTGTACATGGAAGAGGACGGTGGAAGGGAAAGCAAAAAGAGTTGGCAAGAACTAGGTGGAAAAAACAGAGTTCTCTTTGATACCTACGCCCCCACAGGAGCCAAAGGAATTAAGTAAGTTATACACTCCTGGAAATGGAAAAAAGAACACATTGACACCGGTGTGTCAGACCCACCATACTTGCTCCGGACACTGCGAGAGGGCTGTACAAGCAATGATCACACGCACGGCACAGCGGACACACCAGGAACCGCGGTGTTGGCCGTCGAATGGCGCTAGCTGCGCAGCATTTGTGCACCGCCGCCGTCAGTGTCAGCCAGTTTGCCGTGGCATACGGAGCTCCATTGGAGTCTTTAACACTGGTAGCATGCCGCGACAGCGTGGACGTGAACCGTATGTGCAGTTGACGGACTTTGAGCGAGGGCGTATAGTGGGCATGCGGGAGGCCGGGTGGACGTACCACCGAATTGCTCAACACGTGGGGCGTGAGGTCTCCACAGTACATCGATGTTGTCGCCAGTGGTCGGCGGAATGTGCACGTGCCCGTCGACCTGGGACAGGACCGCAGCAACGCACGGATGCACGCCAAGACCGTAGGATCCTACGCAGTGCCGTAGGGGACCGCACCGCCACTTCCCAGCAAATTAGGGACACTGTTGCTCCTGGGGTATCAGCGAGGACCATTCGCAACCGTCTCCATGAAGCTGGGCTACGGTCCCGCACACCGTTAGGCCGTCTTCCGCTCACGCCCCAACATCGTGCAGCCCGCCTCCAGTGGTGTCGCGACAGGGGTGAATGGAGGGACAAATGGAGACGTGTCGTCTTCAGCGATGAGAGTCGCTTCTGCCTTGGTGCCAATGATGGTCGTATGCGTGTTTGGCGCCGTGCAGGTGAGCGCCACAATCAGGACTGCATACGACCGAGGCACACAGGGCCAACACCCGGCATCATGGTGTGGGGAGCGATCTCCTACACTGGCCGTACACCACTGGTGATCGTCGAGGGGACACTGAATAGTGCACGGTACATCCAAACCGTCATCGAACCCATCGTTCTACCATTCCTAGACCGGCAAGGGAACTTGCTGTTCCAACAGGACAATGCACGTCCGCATGTATCCCGTGCCACCCAACGTGCTCTAGAAGGTGTAAGTCAACTACCCTGGCCAGCAAGATCTCCGGATCTGTCCCCCATTGAGCATGTTTGGGACTGGATGAAGCGTCGTCTCACGCGGTCTGCACGTCCAGCACGAACGCTGGTCCAACTGAGGCGCCAGGTGGAAATGGCATGGCAAGCCGTTCCACAGGACTACATCCAGCATCTCTACGATCGTCTCCATGGGAGAATAGCAGCCTGCATTGCTGCGAAAGGTGGATATACACTGTACTAGTGCCGACATTGTGCATGCTCTGTTGCCTGTGTCTATGTGCCTGTGGTTCTGTCAGTGTGATCATGTGATGTATCTGACCCCAGGAATGTGTCAATAAAGTTTCCCCTTCCTGGGACAATGAATTCACGGTGTTCTTATTTCAATTTCCAGGAGTGTATTTCAGAAACTGGAAATTATGGCGTACGCATGCCTGCAGCAATTTTGTTCGTTAGTGTGAGATAAAGAAACGAAGTAATGCGCTTACATGGAATTTAACTTAATCTCAATATTACTGTTCTTGGCTAGCAATGCACTTATCCCAACGTCGAATCCTTGAGTGGAAGCATTCCTGGAAAGCTTCTTTTAGAACGCTGTTCAGCTCTTCAGTCGTGGCCCTCTCAGTGTGAGGAATGATGTCAAAACGGTTTCCTTTAAGTACAGTTTTAATTTCTGGGAAGAACCAGAAGTCACATGGTGCTAAATATGGTGAGTAAGGCGGATATGTAGAAACAGGAATACTTTTTCCGAGCAAAAACTCGTGAATCAAAAGAGACGTGTGGCACGGCACTTTGTTGTGATGAAGAAGGAAGCCACTGGTCCATTTTTCTAGTCTCTTTCTTCGTATATCGTTTAGCAAACGTTGCAGTACACTACTGTAAAAGTCGACGTTTACAACCGTTCCTCTCGGAAAGAACTCTGATCGCACTATGCCCTCAATATCGAAAAAAAAAAACAGTAAGCATGACTTTGATGATTGATTTTGACTGACGTGCTCTTTTATGGCGAAGATATTCACTGCTTTCCATTGGTAACTGTAAATTTTCGTCTCAGGGTCATACCCATGGAGCTAAGTTTCATTTCCAGTTACAATTTTGGACATGTAGTCCGGATCGTAATGAAAAAGTTCCTTCAGCTCTCTGAAAACTGACACACAAATTTCCTTCTCTTCATCACTCAATAGACTGGGAACAAATTTTTCACTCATTCACCTCATTTGCAAAATGTTACTTAAAATACTTTGCAAGGGCCCTTGGGAAATTCTAAGTTCTTTCATTAGTTCGCCGATAGTTATTTGTCTGCTTGAACTAGTAATTTTTCCACTTTTAGCACATTTTATTCTGTTTTTGAGATTCATGGACATCCCGAGCGTTACTCGTCTTCTACCGATTCATTTCCCCTTTTAAATCGCTCATATCACTCGTAAACAGTCGCCAGAGTCACAGCACTATCACCATACACCAATTTCAATATTTCATGATTTCTTTCGGCATATTTTTGCAACTTCAAATAGAACTTAATGTTCAAACATTGTTGAAATCCATCATTCGCGACAGACATAGCAAACACAACCTCACTCTAGCGCCTCTGGACGCTAACCGACAAGTCAGAACGTGTTACAATTTGAAGCAGTCTTTCTCAACAAATCAGGCTATCGGACAAATTACTCGTACATCAAGTAGCTGTAGCGTCAACGGGTGCCAATAAAAATATCCATTCACTGTATTTTTTGATCACACCTCATATACAGAATCTTTTTAAATTATTGAAAATGAATGCTTTTTAAATCTTCTAAAAGGCATTGCTATCGAACCATACATTCAATATGATGCTGTAAAAGCAGTATGAAGAATAAAATTCAACGCGTGGACGTTTCAACACTCACAACAGACATAATTAAGTGTAGAAGTTTTCAGGGATATACAATTCATTGTTTTCATTGTGAGTGTTCGTGAGAGACAAGGGTGCCGCCAGGAATGCCCCAGGGAAGTGTGACTGGACCACTGCTATTCTCGATGTACATAAATGATCTGACGGAGAGGGTGAAAAGCAATATGCGGCTGTTTGTTGTTGATGCTCTGGCGTACGAGAAAGTGTCGTCGTTTAGCGACTATAGGAAAATACAAGATGACAGACAGAAGTTTTGGTTGGTACGCTAGCTCCAAACGTAGAAAAATTAATGTTAATGCACATGAGTAGGAAAAATAATCTCGTAATAATCAAAAACAGCATCAGCAGTGTGCTGCAAAAGACGTAATCAGGTCGATTATATATCTAGGGGTAACATGAAGTGGAAGGAGTCTGAGGATTATGGTGAAGAAGGTGAATGGTCGATGTTAGCTTATTGGGAGAGTTTTATAGAAGTGTGGTTCATCTGTAAAGGAGACTGCATGAAGAACACTGGTGCAATTCATTCTTCAGTACTGCGCGAGGGTTTGGGATTTCCACCAGGTTAGTTTAGAATATTTCAGAGGCAGGATGCTAGATTTACTACCGTTGCCTTCGATCAATACCTGCTACATCGAACCCTACCAACAGCTCTTACCAACTGAAGTCGGGACTCATCTGACCAAGCCATACTTTCCCATTCATCTAGGGTCCAACCGATATGATCACGAGCCCAGAAGAGGCGCTGCAGGCGATATAGAGCTGTTAGCAAAGGGACTCGTGACGGTCGTGTGCTGCCATACCTCACTGACGCCAAATTTTGCTGCACTGTCCTAACAGCTACGTTCTTCGTATATCCCACATTGATTTCTGCGGTTATTTTACGCAGCGTTACTTGTCTGCTAAAACTGACAACTCTACACAAACGACGCTCCTTAACTGCAGGCCGTCGGCTACTGCGTTGTCTATGGAGAGAGGTAATGCCTGAAATCTGGTGTCCTCGGCACACTCTTGACACGGTGGATATCGAAATATTCAATTCCCTAACTATTTCCTAAATGGTTTGTACCATGCGTCTAGGTGCAACAACCATTCCGCTTTCAAAGTCTGTTAATTCCCGTCTGGCGGTTATAATCACGTGGGCAAACTTTTCACATGAACCACCTGAATACAAATGACAGCTCCGACAATGCTTTACCCTTTTATACCTTGCGTATTCGATACTAACGCTGTCTGTATATGTGCACATCACTATCCCATGACTTTCGTCACCTCAGTCTACTACGGAGACGGTTCGGGAATTCATATGGAGAGCACTGCAGGTACGGCGGCGTTCTTTTCGAGGAATGCTATTGAGAAAGTTTAGAGAACCACGTTTGAAGCTGAATGAGAGACGATCCTACAGCCGCCAACGTACATTTCGCGTAAGGACCACGAACGTAAGATGAGAGAAATTAGGGTGTTTACTGAGACATATAGACAGTCATTTTTCCCCCACCCTGTTTACGAGGGGCACAGGAGGATAAATGACTAGTAGTGGTTCAACGTACCATCCGCCCCCCACCATACTGTGGCTGTGGCATGTGAAGTATGTATGTAAAATGCTTCATATATATATATATATATATATATATATATATATATAATGTGTGTGTTTGTGGGTGTGTGTGTGTGTGTGTGTGTGTGTGTGTGTGTGTGTGTGTGAAACCTTGTGGACTTAACTGCTAAGGTCATCAGTTTCTAAGCTTACACACTACTTAACCTAAATTATCCTAAGGACAAACACACACACACCCATGCCCCAGGGGGGACTCGAACCTCTGCCGGGACCAGCCGCACAGTCCATGACTGCAGCGCCTTAGACCACTCGGCTAACCCCTCGCGGCTGTAAAACGCTTCAAATGGCTTTGAGCACTATGGGACTTAACATCTGAGGTTATCAGTCCCCTAGTTAGAACTACTTAAACCAAACTAACCTAAGGACATAACAGGCATCCATGCCCGAGGCAGGATTCGAACGTGTGACAGTAGCGGTCGCGAGGTTCCAGACTGACGCGCCTAGAACCGCTCGGCCACAATGGATGGCTGGTATGTATGCAGACATAGATGTAATCAAAATGGAAATGGCTACTTTGGTATCTATGAGTTGTCAGGGTAACACACACGTGAATAAATTTCCAGCTTGTTATTAAAGCTTTTAACGAATCAGAAAGAAATACCAGAAAATACTGTCAGTGGTGACTGACGCAGTAGAAAATATGGTCAAATGAGCAGAAATAGCATCTGGGAGAGGTCGTACATAGTGTTTTGCTCCATAGTTCAATTTGGTAGCAAAAAAAACTGTTTAAAAGAGTGATGAGCTGCCTGTTTGATTAATGTCGTGAAAAGGATTGCAAAGTCCTCTACATTTACAACAGTTTCCAACGATAAGATAAATTTTCGATTCCGCGACTGTAGAAATCATGTGGTTTTGAGGTAAAGAACTGGTGGAGCCTTATTTGCAGCGCATTTTCATCCGGAAAGAAGTCCCTTGAAGGTTGTTCGATAGAAAGCGGGAAAGGTGAAAATCTGAGGTTGCAAGATCAGGTGAATAAGATGGCTGCGTAATGACTTCGCATCTCAAGCCCTGTATACTGTTTTTTGCCAGTCTTGCAGAATGCGGGCGGGCGTTATCATGGAAGAGCACCTCTTCACTCAGTGTTCGTGGTCGTTGTTGTTGAATTGTGTCTGCTCGACGTCTCGTTGGCAGTAAATGTCAGTAGTGATGGTTACACACAGAGGAAGCAATTCGTAGTACATCTCACCGTCGCTGTTCCACCAGATGCGTAGCATTATCTTCTGTAGATGCCGCAGGTCTTTGTACGGGAAATTGCTGCTTTGTTTTGGTTCAGCCATTCCTGTCTTTTCCTTACGTTAGCATAAAGACACCAGTAACGATACGGGATAGAAATAGTAGCTGTTGTTCAAGAACCAATTGATGACGAGCAAGGAGAGACGCACATATGACCATCCGCTGATTATATCTTACCGCATGCGGTATCCATACAACCGATTTTTTAACGTTCCCCACTACATGCAAACGTCACACGATGGTGGAATGCTAATGGTTCATCACATGTCAGTTCTCCGCTGCACTGACGTGGATCATTAAGTATTAATGCATTTAAACGATCTTCAGCATAACCCGAAGGCCTTCCTGAACATGTAGAGCCATTAATGTCAAAACAATCCTCCTTAAAACGACAAAACCATTTTCTTGCCGTCCTCTGTCCAGTAGCATTATCCCCATACAAGGTGCAAATGTTTCTGGCTGTCTCCGCTACTCTCACTCCTCTACTGAACTCAAACAGAAGAATATGTCTGAAATGTTCAGATTTCTCCACTTGGCACTCACCTTACCAGCGTCCACCACTATCTCCAAATGACAAAATTTAAACTCAAATAGCAACAGCGAACTATAAATAAAAATTGATAGCAATCGGAACACCAACATGCAAAAAACAACGCTACGAACTTATGCACCAACCTAATACACTACTGGCCATTAAAATTGCTACACCAAGAAGAAATGCAGATGATAAACGGGTATTCATTGGACAAATATATTATACTAGAACTGACGTGTGATTATATTTTCATGCAATTTGGGTGCATAGATCCTGAGAAATCAGTACCCAGAAAAATTACCTCCGGCCGGAATAACAGCCTTGATACGCCTGGGCATTGAGTCAAACAGAGCTTGGATCGCGTGTACGTGTACAGCTACCCATGCAGTTTCAACACGATACCACAGTTCATCAAGAGTAGTGACGGGCGTATTGTGACGAGCCAGTTGCTCGGCCACCATCGACCAGACGTTTTCAATTGGTGAGAGATCTAGAGAAAGTGCTGGCCAGGGCAGCAGTCGAACATTTTCTGTATACAGAAAGGCCCGTACAGGACCTGCAACATGCGGCCGTGCATTGTCCTGCTGAAATGTAGGGTTTCGCAGGGATCGAATGGAGTGTAGAGCCACGGGTCGTAACACATCTGAAAAGTAACGTCCACTGTTCAAAGTGCCGTCAATGTGAACAAGAGGTGACCAACACATCTAACCAATGGCACCCCATACCATCACGCCGGGTGATACGCCAGTAAGGCGATGACGAATACACGCTTCCAATGTGCGGTCACCGCGATGTCGCTAAACACGGATGTGACCATCATGATGCTGTAAACAGAACCTGGATTCATCCTAAAAAATGACGTTTTGCCATTCGTGCACCCAGGTTCGTCGTTGAGTACACCATCGCAGGGGCTCCTGTCTGTGATGCAGCGTCAAGGGTAACCGCAGCCATGGTCTCCGAGCTGATAGTCCATGTTGCTGCAAACGTCGTCGAACTGTTCGTGCAGATGGTTGTTGCCTTGCAAACGTCCTCCTCTGTTGACTCAGGGATCGAGACGTGGCTGCACGATCCGTTACAGCCATGCGGGTAAGATGCCTGTCATCTCGACTGCTACTAATACGAGGCGGTTGGGATCCAGCACGGCGTTCCGTATTACCCTCCTGAACCCACCGATTCTATATTCGGCTAACAGTCATTCGATCTCGACCAACGCGAGCAGTAATGTCGCGATACGATAAACCGCAATCGCGATAGGCTACAATCCGACATTTATCAAAGTCAGAAATGTGATGGTACGCATTTCTCCTCCTTACAAGAGGCATCACAACCAAGTTTCACCAGTCAACGCCGGTCAACTGCTATTTGTGTATGAGAAATCGGTTGGAAACTTTCCTCATGTCAGCACTTAGTAGGTGTCGCCATCGGCACCAACCTTGTGTGAATGCTCTGAAAAGCTAATCATTTGCATATCACAGCATCTTCTTCCTGTCGGTTAAATTTCGCGTCTGTAGCACGTCATCTTCGTGGTGTAGCAATTTTAATGGCCAGTAGTGTAATGGTAAGTGATGAGCTAAGAAAATAGTTAGCATCAGATTACTGCAAGCATCATCCACTAAATGGAATCTAACGTTCTGTATGATCTTTGCAGTTGCGACCAATCATCAGTTAATACCATTAATTGCCATCCTAGGCCACCGCCCACGCTAAGAGCCGTAGATATTGTAGAAGTGGCAGATTTTTGTGACAATCTACTAGCCATAAAAGTGACTACTCCTGAAATTTGCATAGGAAAGTCAGCAATACCAGTAACTTGTATGCCCAATATTAAAATACCTGGCATGCAATCAGTACAGATCACTGGGAGAATCTGCAGGATAACATCATAACAGAAGTCAAACTGCGCTTACCGCCAACTGAAAGTGTTAACATCTTACCCATACTAAAGTCCCTCGTTCCTGAATACAAGAACATACACTTTCGAGATTCCTTATCAACTTCGAAGGTAATGAAAACCAATAAGGAAGGGAAAAACGTTGATACTTTACAGGAAAACAGAGGAACTAAACCTGATTTATGGAATGATCATTATGAAATAGCGCAAGAAAAGAATAATTTGTAAACTGGAACGGGAACGGATCCAACGTCGCCGTCATGTCCCTTAAACAAGATTCATTAAAAGTGTGAAATCACATAACCGGTAATACCTATCAAAGTTACAGTAAAAATCGCATTTAAATATTTGATCTGTATGGCCACATCGTCTATTTCTCAAAAGTAGGATATGCTATCTATCAACAAAGCAACAGGTTGAAAGGAAACGTTTCTTAAAAATTTTATTGTTGCAGTTATAGTCAAAAATTTGTGGGGTATATAATGATAATTATTGTTATATTTATTGATTAATAAATGTTGTATTAGACATATTTGTACGTTGCTTTTTACGTATTTCTATGAAGACATTATTGGCTTGGTTGCGTCAACGATAAAATAGCCGTACCGTATGTGTAATAACAACGTTGTTCAGACAGTCCAGACGAACGCGCAATTCTTGAAGAGTGGCAGTTGGTTTTTCAGTAAGTGCACAGCAACCGTCTGGATGATTTAACTTTGAAACGTTAGCTAACACGGTCTTACTGTAATGGTACTGTGAACAGCTGAAAGCGAGGGGAAACTACAGCCGTTATTTTTCTCGAAAGCATGCAACCCTTCTGTAGCCACCCAGATAGCGGGGAGCGTTAACGCACCGTTTCTAGGATACGGGGTCGACGAAGGTTAGTGAGCTATAAAGACTGGATTTGGTTGTTAGGTGGTTTCCCACATACAGCCACATAAATCCCGGGCTGGTACCCACGTCCTGTCTGAGCTACACGCTAAGCAAACATTCAGAAAACGCTCACACACTTGAACGTGAGATTTACAGATAGATGAGGTGCACAGATTCCGTCCTGAAGGAGAGGGGCAGGGGAGGTAGTGGTGGCGTGAAGAACGGGAAAATGCAAAGAAACAGTGAAGCTCCTTTGTATGGTTAATTAAGCGAACGTACGATTGTACCGTTTATAGGCTGGATAGAGATGTAGAGTGTAATAATTATAGAAGAAGACAGAGATTGGAATATATCCAGTAAATAATTGAGGACGTAGGTTGCAAGAGCTACTCTGAGATGAAAAGGTTGACACAGGAGTGGAATTCTTGGCAAGCCACATCAAACCAGTCAGAAGACCGACCAAAAAAAAAAGACTTACAGAAAGCTTTCGACAATTCAGACGCTTATATTCTTTGAAATTCTGAAGGATGCAGGAATAAAATGCAGGAAGCAAAAGGTTACAGAAACCAGGATGCAGTTATGAGTCGAAGGAATACGTAGTTGAGAAGGGAGCGAGTGAGGATTACAGCCGATCCCCGATGTTGTTCAATTCGTACATTGAGCTATTTGTAAAAGAATTCGCAGTAAAATTTGGAGAAGGAATTAAAATACAGGGAAAAGAAATAAAAACTTTGAGTTTCACCAATGACATTGTAATTGTGTCAGAGATCCGTTGAACAGGACAGACAGTGCTGTCGATAGAGGTTATAGGATAAAACTGAACAAAGTTAAGACAGGGTAACGGAGTGTATTCAAATTAAATCAAGCGACGCTCAGAATAATAATAAGAAAATGAGACGCTAAAAGTCGTGGATGATTTTTACTATTCGGGCAGCAAAACAACTGATGATGGACGAAGTAGGAAGGATAATAACTGCAGATTTGCTTTAGCAAAGAAAGAATGTATGAAAAAGAGGGAATTGTTAACATCGAATGTAAATTTTAGTGTTAGGAAGTGTTTTCTGCAGTTATGTGTCTTGAGTGTAGTCTTGCACAGAAATGATATGTGAACGGTAAGCAGTTCATACAATGCTTTTGAAATGTGGTGCCACAGAAGAACGCTGAATATTAGATAGGTAGATCGCGTAACTAATGGGAGGTAGTGAATCGAACTGGAAACAAATGAAATTTAATGCGGAACTTGACTAGAAGAAGGGATCGGCTGATGGGACATATCCTGACACAACAGGGAATCGTCTATTCATATAGGATTGATCGTTTTTCTGTGTGTGTGTGGGGAGGGGGGGGGGGGAGGGGGGGGGATTCTAGGGAGACCAAAGAATGAATTCAGAAAGCGTTTTCAAAAACAAATGTAGACTGCAGTAGTTATTCGGAGATGAAAAGGGTTGCACAGGTGAAACGGAAATTGTTGTACCATTCCATATTTTTTCTCATCAAATTTACGTTACAAAAAAATTAATAGCAAGGGGTTTTTTCTCTGCAGAAATAAATCGGTTGGTAACAAGCAGCAGAGAATGGACCAAACGGCGTTTGTTTATTTACTTATTGATTTTATTTACTGTGTGCCATGTTTCCCTGCATCCTTTCCCTTGTACGATCTGGGCTGTATGAGTCAGAAATTATGTAAAGTAGCAAAAAGCTTTAGTCAGAAGTTGTAGCATCGCATGAGTAGAGTGGTTCTGTGGTAGGGTAGTACCAACCCACAAGTGCGAAGAAGTTTGGCAAAGACGAAGTATGCAAATTAGGTCAGAGAGGTCGAGAAGGTCTGTCAGGTTGGCGAACCACCCCCTCCACCCCCCTTTTGAACGTGCAACGGTTAGGCGATGTGGCCCACAGGACACTGGTTCCTGGGTAGTGGCGCTGTGCAGACGTTGAAGACTTAGCCCTCGATTTTATGGTAATATTATCAAAGGTATTAGAATGGTTCAAATCTGTTCGTTACCAAGGTCCAGGTGTTGAAATCAAGTGTGAGATCACCGCGAAACCCCCATAAGGTAGTTTATTTTCGTAATTTGATTAAATTTCATTAAGAACTTCGCGTTTGTGCCTTGGTCAGGCACGCGCCGTGGGCCTAAGGCTCACGGTCGTGTTATTACTCTGGGCGTAACGGAAGTTAATTCATTTAATGTATTTTAATGTGGCGTTCCTTCCTCAGTGATATTTTGGGAGATTTTTTTTTTATTTTTGATATGTTTTCTTATAAGTACTTGGTTTCCCGCCATGTGGTCGGTTTGAGCAATCGCCACATTATTAAAGTGTAGTTTCGTTGCAAAAATGTACAGTAGCTTCACTACAGTTTCGTTAGCTCAATTCCGAAATAGTAAATTTGTGAGGAGAATTAGAACTCTGAATTACGAAAAGTGCACGTACTCACTTTGGCACGAAACTGTGTCAACGGACGCTAATAGGGAGGTGTGCCAGATCTATTGATGCAAGGTACGAATAAATAATAATACGGTAGTGCGGGAGTGGAAGATACGACAGAAATAATCTTGTGTGTAATAATGTGTGTAATAATCTTTTGGCTACCCCAACTTGGCCACGTGTGTGAACTAGTATCAAACTGGTAATTAGTAAATGTTTCTTGTGCCCCCCATAACTATTTTATTTGCTTATAATGAAGTGTATTACACAAAATACTCGGGTTAAACTACTGTTCCGATTTTGATGCCTATTGATGAAATGTGTACTTCCACAATTTTTCCCGCGGTTTGATAGTCAGTTCTTCTTATACCCCCATAACTACTTTGATTTAAATACAATGAAGTATGCCAACAAATATTCAGGATAAACTATTGTATCGCAGAAGGTTGCGACTGTATTGACATTTATTCTGTTGGGATGGAGACTTGCAAAATTTTCCCTCCGTATGACAGTTAATGTCCTTGCGCCCCCAGTTCAGTAACGTGTTGTTGTTTCGGAATTAAACCGAAAATGCCATTCAGAATCAAGTGGTCCATTTGCTACCCCCTCTTTGGCGCACGTTTTAATGAAGTTTGAAATAATTAGGCAGATACTCTTCCGCCCTAACAGAGTCCATTTGTAGTGTCTTTTGCTGAACTTGTTCTGCGTGATTTATAGTAAATAAATTTAATAGCAATAGATGGCATGGGTTTAGGTGTGATTGTGTGACCGAGTCTGGTCTGTGTTCCCCTTACCCTTCCCATAATTACGTGAAGAAAGTAAATCCTGTTTATTAGAGAGACCATTTGTCATGATGTATAATATGAGAGCCCCTGCTGTTGCTAAGAATAGGCAGTAACTAGTTCCAATAGATACATGGCTAATTGTTCAAATGCTACAGGTTGTCAATAAACATCAGTTAATCGAGATTATCTACTGATTATTTCCTCCCTTTATTATTAACAACTTAAAAAACAGGTAAAACCTAAAGTATACAAACCTCATTAGAAAATGGAAAATAGGAACTGATAAAATATCCCTCAGAGATGACAGGTAAACCCCAACAAATTAGTCCACACCTCAGTCGCATGCTAGGTCAGCAAATAAAAATAGTTAAAGCTTTATGCTCCCTATTCAGCCCTGCATAGGTGCTTTCTGTAGTGGTTATAAAGATTGCGTTATCGGTTGCCTTCAAATTTTTACCCACTAAAGATTTCTAATACCCCAGCAGTAACTCGCAGGGGCCTGTAATTTCACGGAGCACACGAGTTTCATAAACCAGTACTACAGAGGATAACTTGCAGAAGCATTAGGATAGGATAAGCGACTGTAAGCAGCCTACCCGGTAGAATTTTATCAGTACCATCGGTAGGCTGGTTTCATTGCACATGGTAGAGTACAGTGGAGTGCTGCATCAAACTAGTCTTGGAACTGAAGATCGCAGCAGGAGCAACAACAACAACAACACCAACATCGATGTTAATAACCTCGATGTTTTGGAATCGATTGTTACAGACCATCAATGTTCAGGCATCGATGTTGAAATAAGAAGCAGCTTCGATGATTTACTTCATCGCACATCGGTAACGCAAATGTAGATGTGCAATTTGTGATCAAATGTCCATCGGAATTTCCGAGTAAGTGTCCCTCGGCTGAAGATACCAGCGTTTTTTGACCGATTGCGAGTCAGAATTTGGTTCTCCGGTCACAAGACTGACTGTAGTCCAATTAAATGCCTTCCTGTGGATGACACTACTTCAACAGAGTTCAAGTGTGCCGTGTTTCTAAAAAGAATTAATGCATATATAAACAGACTGAAGCGACGAATGAAACTTTGTGCCAAGGGCAGGCCTCGAACCCGGGTCCCCTGCTGATTAGGGAGATGTGCTAGCCACTACACCACCGGCTTTGCACAACTACACGGGCTAGCACGCGTCCCTCTTCAACCCAAATACCCATTCATGTCTGAGCCCACATGGTGTTTCCCCTAAACTGGAACAGCAATGCAGAGGCCCTCCACCTGTACTGAAATAGCACCTCAACAGATGCTTTAATCATATGGTTCCAGAGACCTTTCCAAGTCTCACACACCTATGACGTATGGACGTAGACTGAAGCGACGGATGAAAATTTGTACCGAGGCCAGGGTGCGAACCCGGATCTCTGTATCTTGACCTTGGTAAAATGTTCTTTCGTCGCTTCAGTCTGCATATACGAGGTGCGACAATAAAGTAATGAAAAAAAAATGTTGCTTACCTTTTTAGTCAAGTTTAGTGTTGTCTCCTTCAAAGTAGTTCCCTTCTGACTGCACACACTTTTTCCAGCGCTTCTGCCATCGATGGTAACATTTCTGGGACTCATCTTCTGTAATATCCTCCAAGACCCTCGTCACAGCTTTTTGGACATCTTGTGTTGTTTGAAAATGGTGTCCCTTGACCGCCATTTTGACTTCTGGAAATAGAAAAAAGTCGCACGGAGCGATATCTGGTGAATAAGGTGGCTGTGGTAGTACTGAAATTTGTTTCGAGGTTAAAAGTTGCAGTACTGACAGAGCAGTATGGGATGGCGATTATCGTGATGCAGAATCCAATAATCGGCAATGTTGGCACGGACACGAAGAACGCTTTTACGAAGTGTTCCTAAAATTTCTTTGTAGTAATATTGGTTAACTGTTTGTCCAGGAGGCACCCGCTCTTTATGAACAATTCCCTTGGAATCAAAGAAGCACACAAGTATGCATGATCGTCCACTGCGGTTTTCATCTTCAACATTCGTTCTGTCTTCACTGAACATTTTATGCCAATGAAAAACTTGCACTCTTGACATAACCTCCTCTCCAAAAGCGTTGTGAAGCTTATCATAAGTTGTCGTCGCGTTTTCATCCAATTTAACGCAAAAAGAAATGGCATACCGTTGCTCAATATTATGCGGTTCCATTTCCGTGACGAGAGACACATACACGTGTTAACTCATTACAGCACAACTCACGACTGAGCAGTTGCATCGATATGCTGCTTTGACTAGAAGCAACTTTTAGACCAAGGTCAAAGATATTGTGCCTATGCAAGCCTGTAGGGTTTCCACATCTTGCAAAGAAAATCAGTCTCATTACTTTATTGTCGCACCTCGTACATCTACACCTACTACATCTACATCTACATACATACTCCGCAATCCACCATACGGTGCGTGGCGGAGGGTACCTCGTACCACAACTAGCATCTTCTCTCCCTGTTCCACTCCCAAACAGAACGAGGGAAAAATGACTGCCTATATGCCTCTGTACGAGCCCTAATCTCTCTTATCTTATCTTTGTGGTCTTTCCGCGAAATGTAAGTTGGCGGCAGTAAAATTGTACTGCAGTCAGCCTCAAATGCTGGCTCTCTAAATTTCCTCAGTAGCGATTAACCAAAAGAACGCCTCCTTTCCTCCAGAGACTCCCACCCGAGTTCCTGAAGCATTTCCGTAACACTCGCGTGATGATCAAACCTACCGGTAACAAATCTAGCAGCCCGCCTCTGAATTGCTTCTATGTCCTCCCTCAATCCGAGCTGATAGGGATCCCAAACGCTCGAGCAGTACTCAAGAATAGGTCGTATTAGTGTTTTAAAAGCGGTCTCCTTTACAGATGAACCACATCTTCCCAAAATTCTACCAATGAACCGGCGGGGTCAGGGATTTTCTCTGCCTCGTGATGACTGGATGCTGTGTGATGTCCTTAGTTTAGTTAGGTTTAAGTAGTTCTAAGTTCTAGGGGACTGATGACCATAGATGTTAAGTCCCATAGTGCTCAGAGCCATTTTTCTACCAATGAACCGAAGACGACTATCCGCCTTCCCCACAACTGCCATTACATGCTTGTCCCACTTCATATCGCTCTGCAATGTTACGCCCAAATATTTAATCGACGTGACTGTGTCAAGCGCTGCACTACTAATGGAGCATTCACACATTACAGGATTCTTTTTCCTATTCATCTGCATGAATTTACATTTATCTATATTTAGAGTTAGCTGCCATTCTTTACACTAATCACAAATCCTGTCCAAGTCATCTTGTATCCTCCTACAGCCACTCAACGACGACACCTTCCCGTACACCACAGCATCATCAGCAAACAGCGGCAGATTGCTATCCACCCTATCCAAAAGATCATTTATGTAGATAGAAAACAACGGTGGACCTACCACACCTCCCTGGGGCACTCCAGATGATACCCTCACCTCCGATGAACACTTACCATCGAGGACAGCGTACCAGGTTCTATTACTTAAGAAGTCTTCGAGCCATTCACATATTTGTGAACCAATCCCATATGCTCGTACTTTAGTTAGGAGTCTGCAGTGGGGCACCGAGTCAAACGCTTTCCCGAAGTCTAGGAATATGGCATCTGTCTGCTACCCTTCATCGATGGTTCGTAAGATATCATGTGAAAAAAGGGCGAGTTGCGTTTCACAGGAGCGATGCTTTCTAAAGCCGTGCTGATGCATGGACAGCAACTTCTCTGTCTCAAGGAAATTTATTATATTCGAACTGAGAATATGTTCGAGAATCCTGGAACAAACCGATGTTAAGAATATTGGTCTGTAATTTTGAGGATCCGTCCTTCTACTCTTCTTATATACAGGCTTCACCTGCGCTTTTTTCCAGTCTCTCGGGACTGGAGAATATGTTCGAGAATCCTGCAACAAACCGATGTTAAGGATATTGGTCTGTAATTTTGAGGATCTGTCCTTCTACCCTTCTTATATACATGCTTCACCTGCGCTTTTTTCCAGTCGCTCGGGACTTTACGTTGGGCAAGAGATTCGCGATAAATGCAAGCTAAGTAAGGAACCAATGCAGTAGAGTACTCTCTGTAATCCCATCAGGACCTGGCGATTTATTTATTGTCAACCCATTCAGCTGCTTCATAACCACTGGGATATCTACCACTATGTCCTCCATACGGGAATCTTTACGAGACTCAAACGGCGGTATGTTTGTACGATCCTCCTGCGTGAAAGATTTCTCAAATGCTAAATTTAAAATTTCAGCTTTCGTTTTGCTGTCTTCCGTTGCCAGGCCAGAGCGATCAGTGAGTGTCTGGATGGAAGCCTTCGACCCCCTTACCGATTTTACGTAAGACCAGAATTTCCTTGGGTTTTCAGCAAGATCTTTTGCTAAGGTATGACGGTGGTAGTGGTTGTATGCATCGCGCATCGCTCTTTTTACAGCAGCACGAATCTCTACTAACTTTTGCTTGTCCTCATTCTCCCGATCTTTCTTGTACCGCGAGTGCAACTGCCTTTGCTTCCTGAGCATTCTCCGAATTGCGCTGTTAAACCACGGTGGGTCTTTTCCGTCAGTAACCCACTTTTTCGGCACATACTTGTCCAATGCGTGATTAACAATGTGTTTAAAAATTTGCCCATAATTCTTCCACGTCCATCGTACCGGAAGTAAGTGAAGTCGATTCATTTACTAAGTGGGATGCTAACAACTGCTTATCTACCCTTTCTAGTAAGAATCATCATAGATGTGTGAGAATTGGGGAGGTCTCCGGAACCGTATAGTTTTATTTGAAAGAAAGAATTAAATTTGAAAAATAATGAGGGTGTCCGGAGACATCGCGTGTGGCCACGTGTACGCCCCTGGATCGTGCGCCGCCGCGGCCTGAGACAGGGGACTTTATAACGACGTCAAATGCCCGCGGCGGTGGCGGCGGTGGCAGCGGCGGCGGTGGCCAGCCGTCAGCCGCTGCCCGAGACGGACGTGTGCGCGCCGCTGCCGGGCAGTGACGTATTCCCGTTCGCCTGGGTCCCGCTCGGCGCAGGCAGCGCTTATCGCGGACGCCAGTCTCCGGGTTGCGGTTACCTCGGCTGTTCACCGAGACCTGAGCAGACCACCCAGGCAGCGGCCCAGATATGCCCTGCGGCCGATGGTTCCCCCAGTCGCCTGTCCGTGTACCGCTGCGATGTACCCGAGTCTTGTACTACGCCGCAAGCACACGCACTCTAGGAATGTTGGCCGTGCACTCCGCAGTTACATCAACGTGTGAGAAAACTAAACCTGTAACAGGGATTTACTTGTATGGACCCAGGTCTTGTAGAACACTGAAGACATTACGACTGCAGCGAGTGGGCTGAGACAAAGCTGCTGGGGCCAGGATCCTCATAAGAGTCGATGGTGAGTGTTCGTCGGAGGTGAGGGTATCATCTGGAGTGCCCCAGGGAAGTGTGGTAGGCCCGCTGTTGTTTTCTATCTACATAAATGATCTTTTGGATAGGGTGGATAGCAATCTGCCGCTGTTTGCTGATGATGCTGTGGTGTACCGGAAGGTGTCGTCGTTGAGTGACTGTAGGAGGATACAAGATGACTTGGACAGGATTTCTGATTGGTGTAAAGAATGGCAGCTAACTCTAAATGTAAATTAATGCAGATGAATAGGAAAAAGAATCCCGTAATGTTTGAATACTCCATTAGTAGTGTAGCGCTTGACACAGTCACGTCGATTAAATATTTGGGCGTAACATTGCAGAGGGATATGAAGTGGGACAAGCATGTAATGGCAGTTGTGGGGATGGCGGATGGTCGTCTTCGTTTCATTGGTAGAATTTTGGGAAGATGTGGTTCATCATTAAAGGAGACCGCTTATAAAACACTAATACGACCTATTCTTGAATACTGCTCGAGCGTTTGGGTCGAATTGAGGGAGGACTTAGAAGCAATTCAGAGGTGGGCTGCTAGATTTGTTACTATTAGGTTTTATCATCACGAGAGTGTTACGGAAATGCTTCAGGAATTCAGGTGGGAGTCTCTAGAGGAAAGGAGGCGTTCTTTTCGTGAATCGCTACAGAGGAAATTTAGAGAACCGGCATTTGAGGCTGACTGCTGTACAATTTTACTGTCGGCAACTTACATTTTTGCGGAAAGACCCCAAAGATATAAGAGAGATTAGGGCTTGTACAGAGGCATATAGGCAGTCATTTCTCCCTCGTTCTGGTAGTTGTGGTACCAGATACACTCCGCCATGTACCGTATGATGGATTGCGGAGTATGTATGTAGATGTGGATGTAGATGAAGAGTCAGTATTAAGCCTACCACACTTAGCTGAACAGTCGTCGCACGAAGAGTGGCGCCAGCATGTGAGTGAATCACCGATTCTGACCAGTCTCCGGGATGTATTATCTTGATGCCTAAGTTCGCACTGTTTTTCCGTGAGTTTAAGAAACCCAACACACACACATAACAGAGATTTTAGACATCAATAACACTATTCTCCGTCACTATTTACAACAGTCTGCCAACGACGAGCTAACTTTTAGATTCCGCGGCTGTAGAAATCACGTGGGATTCAGGCGAAGTACTCGTCGGGCCTTGTTCGGAGCGAATTTTCATCCGACAAGGAAGTTCCTTGAAAGTTGTTCGATAGACAACGGGAAACGAGAAAATGTGAGGGCGGAAGATAGGTGAATAACGTGAGTGCAGAATTACTTCCCAACCTAACTCCTGTATAGTACTTTTCGTTAGTGTGCCAGAATAAGGGCGGGCGTTATCTTGGAGTAGCATCACTTCACTCAGTATTCCTTATCGCCGTTCTTGGACTGCGTCTGCAAGACGTCTCAGTCGTTGACAATAAATGTCAGCAGTGATGCTTACACCTCGGGGAGCTATTCTTAGTGCATCATAACGTCGTTGTTTCACCAGTTTAATCTTTTGTGCATGCTTGCAGGTCTTTGTAAGGGGAGCTGCTGCTTTCTTTCGGCTGAATCATCCCTTTCTTTTCCTTACATCAGCATAAAGACACCACTTCTCGTCACCAGTAACGGTATGGGATAGGAACGGTCTGTTTTGTTCACAAGCCAATTCATGATGAGCAGGCAGAGAAGCACATATGGCCATCTGCTGATTTTTGCGATTTTAGCTTAGAACCCACACACCTGATGTTTGAGCCTTTCCCACACATCTCGCACGAAGGTGGAATGATCGCAGTTCATCACATTTGCCAGTTCTCAAATACACTGACGTGTATCTTTGTGGATTAATGCGTTTAAACGATCTTCATCATGTCCCGAATGTCTTCCTTAACTTGGAGAGTCACTAAAACCAAAACTATCCTCCTTAAAACCAGAAAACCATTTGCTTGACGTCCTCTGTCCTGTAGCATTATCCCCATACACGTCGCAAATGTTTCTGGCTACCTCCGATGCTGTCATCCTTCATTAAACTAATCCGGAAGAATACTTCGGAAATGAAACTTATTGGCAGATAAAAAACTGTATGCCGAACCGAGACTCGAACTCGGGACGTTCGCTTTTTGCGGGCAAGTGCTTTACCAACTGAGCTACCCAAGCACGACTACGACCCCTCCTCACAGCGTCAATTCGGCCAGTCCCTCGTCTCCTACCTTCCGAACTTCACCTAAGCTCTTCTGCGAACCTTGCAGAACTAGCACTCCTGGAAGAAAGGATATTGCGGAGATATGGTTTAGCCACAGCCTGGGGGATGTTTCCAGAATGAGAATTTCATTCTGCAGCGGAGTGTGCGCTGATATGAGTCCGGCACATAGTTTTAATCTGCTAGGAAGTCTCATATCAGCGCACACTCCGGGTGCAGAGTGAAAATCTCATTCTGGGAACGTCGGAAATGTTCCGATTTATCCACTTGTTACTCCTCTTTCTAGTGTCCATGTTCCACTCACTACCTCCAAATGACAAAATGCCAACCTGTATACTCAAATACCAACAGTGAACTACATATAAAAAATGACAAGTAATAACTAAACCTATTGCAACCGGAATACCAACATGTAAAACAAAAACACCAACTTAATAGATCTGTCAGAGATATTCAGCTGGTTATTATAAAGGCTCCTGTTAGCCACTACCGGGATTCACGAAAGCCTGCGAGCTCCAGTTGGGATCCGTTCGGAGGATTAACGACGAGTGAGTTTGTGCCGGTCACCACAGATGTGGCTTTGGACAGTTTCGCAGATCTGACCAAAGGAAAACCGGGCTAATACGCACGTTCAAACTCAGCTACTTGGTTCGTAAACACCTAGAAGATAGCTGGGATACGCAGTACACAAATTTCGTCATGTCGGGTGCGTGGGGCGGATGGCGGTTGGGGGGGGGGGGGGGGGGGGGGAGGTCAGCAGGTGTGTAGGTGCAGGTCATCT
This sequence comes from Schistocerca piceifrons, assembly GCF_021461385.2. Lineage (NCBI taxonomy): Eukaryota > Metazoa > Arthropoda > Insecta > Orthoptera > Acrididae > Schistocerca > Schistocerca piceifrons. The sequence continues at coordinate 381,313,151 of NC_060142.1, forward strand.
GGCCATCCTCTACCACTGAAACTGTGAAATCCTAATTAAAATTGCATGCCCGTTGAGATAAGTTATAAGACCAGGGAATCTGCCGTGATATGTAAGTCCCTGGATACCTCAATGGTTGTCTGGCGCAGGCTGTTACTTCATTTAGTGTTACCTAGGCTGCACCTGCAGTATTCAACTACGGACGCTAACTGGCATTACATATGGGAAAAATACATTATGTGATCAAAAGCATCCGGACACCCCCAAAAACATACGTTTTTCGTATTAGGTGCATTGTGCTGCCACCTACTGCCAGGTATTCCATATCAGCGACCACAGTAGTCATTAGGCATCCTGACAGAGCAGAATAGGGCGCTCCACGGAACTCATGGGCTTCGAACGTGCTCAGGTGATAGAGTTTCACCTGTGTCATACGTCTGAACGCGAAATTTCCACACTCCTAAACAGCCCTAGGTCCACTGTTTCCAATGTGATAGTGAAGTGGAAACGTGTAGGGGCACTTACAGCACAAAAGCGTACAGGCCGATCTCGTCTGTTGATTGACAGAGACCTCCGACAGTTAACGTAGTGTCGTAGTGTGTAATAGGCAGACATATATCCATACCATCGCACTGGAATTACCTTGATGTTTTAAGCACCTTCTTGCTTCCCACTGTTGAAGAGTGGTTACACGGCAATAACATCCCTGTAATGCACTGGTCTGTACAGAGTCGTGATCTGAATCCTGTAGAACACCTTTGGGATTGTTTTGGCACGCCTACTTCGTGCCAGGCCTCAGTGACCGACATCGATACCTTTCCTCAGTGCAGCACTGCATGAAGAATGGGCTGCCATTCCCCAGGAAACCTTCCAGCATCTGACTGAACGTATACGTCAGAAAGTGGAAGCTGTCATCAAGGCTAAGGGTGGGCCAAGAACATATTGAATTCCAGCATTACCGATGGAGAGCCCCACTAACTTGGAGGTCATTTTCAGCCAGATCACGTGCAAGTGTGGATCTGCTAAGCAAATCGTAAAACACATACGTGAAAATTGTCCAGAGACAGTCTTCTCTGATGACCGCACCGAATTCCTACATGCTACCCAAAAGGTCGACACAACCATGGCAACATTTGGGCGGGCATTATCCTGCAACAGAATGACGCCGTCCATTAATATTCCTGGGCATTTGGATTTGATGACGCGCTTAAATTTTTAGAAAGGATCCCCTATGGACCCCATAGAGGAAGACAGCTGTGAGCAGTGGTGCCCATCCTTGCAAGCGGAGGCAGACAGTAACAGTATGCCGGCACACGCGGAGGTGGATGGCGGCTGCACCGCAACAGCTCGGACAGCTGTCCCTCAGGTTAGCAGGCTGGCGCTGACTGGAAATGCATCTGTAGTTGGATCACCGGCTGGTAGACGCCAAGTCCACAACATCGGGGGCTCACAGCCAGCGTGGGCCAGCAGTTACTGCAGTTCTAGATCGTGATCGCCGCTAGCAGATTCACGTCGACTCGTAGACCGGCGTGTACCTCTCGTCACATCTCCTGGGTGCCGGACTGCAAGCAGATGTATGAAAGTGGGAGGTATTTATGTGGTCTTCGTGTGTATTTGTTTTCCCAAAGCTCAGTTCCGGTCACAAAACCCCAACAGAGCCAGCAGTCAGACTTGGCGTAATCAGACCACACCACCCCCTTTCTGCTGTTTTGTTGTTATTACGACACTTGATCCTCACGTGGCCTAGCGATGTGGTGATTGCCTGGCATCGCATTAGCAGTTATTATCGTATCAGGAAGCTACTCCTGATAAAACGGCATCTGGTCGTCTCTGGTCCGATCTTCTTTCACGGTCTCTTACTTTAGCCAAGTGGCATTGTTTCTTTATTCATTAACGCCAAAAGATAGAGCAGGCGTTACAAACCTCACCTCTCTGGTAGATCCGGTCTCCAGATCTCAGTTCATAGTAATTCTGCAAAGACTCAACAAACATAATTGTGTATAGCACATCCAGATTTTTCCTTAAACTAGTCAGCTTAAACTAAAAGGTTCATTGGTTGCTTGCTTAACATAAACGGCGTTAGTCCAGTGGCTTTTCTCATCCCTTAATAACTACTTAACAATAAATAGATTCATTCAATAAATGCCTTACCAAGCGGGGTGGCGCAGTGGTTAGCACATTGGAATTGCGTTCTGAAAGACGACGGTTCAAGTCGCCGTCTGGCCACTGACATTTAGGTTTCTCGTGATTTTCCTAAATTGCTTAAGGCAAATGCCAGAATGGTCCTTTTAAAAGGATACGGCCGATTTCTTTCTCCATGCTTCTATAAACCGTCCTTGTTCTCCCTCTCTAACGACCTGATTTTCGATGGAACGTTAAAATCAAACTTACCTTCCTTCAATAAATGCCTTACATCTGAGCAAGAAAGCTTCTGTGCCAAATTTCACTTAACTATTTCTCAATAGGTAGTGTAATTCATCCCATTGGTAGCTGACGTCTTGGCGGTTCACGCAAGTTGGCAGATCTCTGCCTAACATAGATGAAAGCTAAGCCACCAACAGGTCACCAAATTGACAGTCATAGTTTCTAATGTGCAATACTCGTAATCCCGGTGTTGTTGTACGTGTTGATGCAACTGCTGTGTAGAAATGAGTCACTCTCATGTAGCTATAAATTACTCCAGAGAGTGTATAAGATGTGATCCCAGCCGCACGGGGTAGCAGCGCGGTCTAGGTCGTCTTTTCACGGTCCGGGCGGCTCCCCCCCTCTGAAGTTCGAGTCCTCCCTCGGGCATGAGTGTGTGTGTTGTCCTTAGCCTAAGTTAATTTAAGTTAGATTAAATAGTGCGTTAGCTTAGGGACCGATGACCTCAGCAGTTTGGTCCCATAAGACCTTACCACAAATTTCCAAAATCTGATCCCAGGACATTGTTGAGGTAGGTGAGATTCTGGGCTGAGAGTACTTCCAGTGGTCTTTCCGGCCATAGCAACGAATTTGTAGTGGTTATCCCATCATTGGCCGCATGATGTCCCTAACTGCACTATTAATCAACAATCCACTACCATGTAGCTCTAACTATACCACATTCCTAATCATCCCCGGTTTGTTGCAATGTGCAGCAATTATCTCGCAATCAGACATGGAATAGATACCATTTGTGCCGGAACTTTGAAATTAGTGTTATGTGTCTAAGAAAATCTATGGGCATCCTTTTCTTCCACCTTGTCTAGAAATAACTGAACGTCACATACACTCATGTTGGTCTAGGCCACTCGAGGCGGGAATTACCAATAACCTGTTCCCAATTACTTCCATGTCACGCTACGCTGATCCGCCCAGTTACTTACAACGAAACATACATTGTTTTAAGTACATTGACCAAATAAAATAAACAATATTTCCTGAAAAACACACAAAACAGTTCAACTACTAACAGTGAGCCTCATCAGTCCACAACCACTGGAAAGACATACGCATACCTTTGATCACAACAAATGTTCACGCGAAATATAATTCACACCCACCATAATTCACACACACATACACATACACACACACACAGTCACACACACATACACACACACAAACACAAACACTAGTAGACAAAACCTCTCCGTAATGAATGCGCTCCACTGTTACGTTTTGTGTTGACGCCACCAGGGAAAAGGTAACCGCAGTCTCTCTCCCTCCTCCGAGACCTAACGTTCCTAATCTGTTCCCATAGAGAGAAGAAAAATGCAAAACCCTTACACTCTCTATAACAACAATATAATACCCTAAGCCTACACTGTGCCATTGTTAACAATTTTCCTATCAACAAAACGTCCTAAATAGTATTACAAACAAAAATTATAACACATAGTACATGCTAGCAACAAATCCTGACAGTCTCACTCCTTACTTCCGTGCCATTAATATGTATGGCATTTCCCATGTGCCTTGTGCAAGTTGCTCTTGCTCTCCACTCCTCTTCTTCTGCTTCTCCTTATCCTTAGTGACTGGAACCGAAACCTGCAGAAAAGGGCCTGGAATTCCGTGAAAGGGGTCGAATGCGCTTCATGTAAACTACAGTGGTTCATTTTGATAAGTCTGATTTCACTTTCACTGTTGACAACATCTCGGTTACCTGGTATGCCCTTTAGTATCACTTTGATATGTATGTGCTTGCCAGTATAACCTATATCCCTACTCCGTATTTTGGTAATTTACCTAAATGCTTCCCTGTCCTCTTTTGGTGCTCCAGGGCCTTGGTGTCTGCCTTTTGTACAAATTACCATTCTTAATTTTTGAACTAACGTAAGTTACACAACTGCTTCGTCCAATCTAATATGAAGTTGGTAGCCAGGTCTCATAAGCCACACATCACACTGGTAAATGCCAAACGACGCCTCGCTTGGTGTAAGGAGCGTAAACATTGGACGATTCAACTGTGGAGAAACGTTGTGTGGAGTGACGGATCATAGTACACAATGTGGTGATTCGATGGCAGGGTGAGAGTATGGCGAATGTGCGGTGAACGTCATCTGTCAACGTGTGTAGTGCCAACAGTAAAATTCCGAGGAGGTGGTGTTATGGTGTGGTAGTGTTTTTCATGGAAGGGGGGGGGGGGGGGGAAGGCTTGCACCCCGTGGTGTTTTGCGTGACACTATCACAGCACAGGCCTACATTGATGTTTTAAGTATCTTCTTGCTTCCCACTGTTGAGAGCAATTTGGGGACGGCAATTGCACAACTGCATCTTTCAACACTGTCGAGCACCTGTTCATAATGCACGGCCTGTAGCGGAATGGTTACAAGACAATAACGTCCCTATAATGGACTGACCTGCATAGAGTCCAGACCTGAATGCTACAGAACACCTCTGGGGTGTTTTGGAACGCCGACTTCGTGCCGAGTCTCACTGACCGACATCGATACCTCTCCTCAGTGCAGCACTCCATGAAGAATGGGCTGCCATGCCCAAAGAAACCTTCTAGCACCTAATTGAAGGGAAGGTATGCCTGCGAGAGTGGAATCTGTCATCGAGGCAAAGGATGGGCCAACACCATGTTGAATTCCAGCATTACCGATGGAGGCCACCACGAACTTGTGAGTCATTTTCAGCCAGATGTCCGGATACTTTTGATCACATAGTGTACCTTCTCCTTTTCCTCAGCCTCATCTTAGTTGACCTACATAACAACCCATCAATCAGAGTGAACCAAGGGTGTGTTGTAAACAGCTTGAATTCTGTGTCAGAAGCCAGAGATTTCTGCCGGTCTGCAAGGCTCTAACCCAATCCCCACACTATTCCGACCTTCGTTATAAGCCCTCCTGTGTTAACATGCTCCTATCCAGGTTTACCAATCACTTCAAAGTCAAACTGACTTGGGTTCAATTCCGACAGCGTGAGTCTTCTGGAAGGATTCCTTAACCCCAACAGCCATTTCAGTAGTGCGTGATCCATTAACACTTTGAACTTTTTGCTATACAGATAACATCGGAAATAAATGTCTCTGTATATCAACCTCAACATTTCTTTCTCCATCATGGAGTAATTACTTCCAGTTTTGTTTTAATGCTGTGAAGCGTACGCCACTAGATATAAATTACCCTGTCCTTCCGGTTTAAAACAAATCTCACTGCTAGAAGCAACACATGACAGGATAAACTCCATCTCATAATCTAGAAAGACCAATACAGGGCTTGTCGTTAATGCATCTTCTAACCTGATTTGAGATTCAACTGCCCACAGGAATTTGACATCTTTTCTTAAAGGATGCATAAGTGGTTGTACAACATCTCCAAATCTCTTCTCTAATTTTCTGTTGTAATTTGTCAGTCCCAGAAATGACTGCAACTCCTTAATCGTCGGGGGGTTCAAAAAATCCCTTACTGCCTTTATGTACCAACCTATGATCCATCTGCATCCCTTCCAAACTAATCACAGTTCCAAGCAATTTACATCCTCAAAGCCATATAGACCGTAATATCCTATAAACCTCCATTAATCAGTACATATATTCGTTAAAGTCCTATGGAAACATGATGATATCAGCAAGGTACACTTTGCATTGCTGTAGCTCCTTAGCGATCCATCCAACCACCTCTGAACTGCAGATGATGTATTTTTTTAATCAGATGGCTGATACTGATATTGACCCCAAAGGACTGGAAATACAGTTTTTGGTAAATCATTAGACACCATTTCCAAGTAATAGTAACCACTCCTTAGACTTAAGGTAGAAATGTACTGACTCTGCCCTAAGTTATCCAGATTTCTGTAATGTTACATAGCGAATATGCATCCGTTACTGTTCTGATATTTAAGTATCGATAGTTGCCAAATAACCTATACTTTCTAGTACCATCTGATGATTTTTTATGCACAATAGGTTCTATCTAAGGACTAACACTTTCCTCTATTATGTCATTTGTCAGTTACTTCTTGATGAATTTTGGCATAATTGCTTGTAACTGCCAGTCTATACTACACAGTTTTTAGCACATTATCCCCAGTCAGGATCCTTTACTGTGTTACGAGTGTTGCCATCAATGGGCCACAAGGATTAAACATGCCCTCGAATTCTAACAACAATTTTTCAATAGCTTCCCTCACTATTTCCTTCGAATGCTCTCATTTTGCATGTAATACAATTATAGAGCTTGTTCTGGCTATGGTCCACACTCAACCTATCTATATCATCTTCACTAGAATGTCTAAATGGGCAACTGACAACCGTGTGGCCAAATTTACTTCATTATTTCATTGGCGTCGAAATTATCTATGCTGGTGGCAACCACTCTCTCATCATCCACTTCTTGTAAATGTACGACACCCCTATATTCGAAATAGTATGAAACACCCACACCTTATTCTCCTCTAGTGATTCTACAATGCACAACATACTAACAGGTAGCTTCATTCCTACAATCACCCAAAGTAATTTCCTGGTGCATTGTGGTACTTCTTCATGAGAATTCAGTCTTGCTGATTTTGCCTGCAGTTTAGTTGATTTGTCGTTCATGAAAGTTGAACTTCGCAGCTGTTTATCACAGGTGACAGTATCTCCTAGGTGGCTCAATGTACCCCAAGTTCCGTCATCCATCACCAAAGATCAGTTTTAGCCTGAATAGTCCGAAAACCTAAACCCAGGACTGAACAGTGCCCTTCAACTACATGAGCCACAACTTCCCCTTTTAAATAGACCTTTCTCCCCAACCTGAAAACGTAACCAAGCTGACCTCAGCGACTCTATATCATAATTGCCTATCCCACACAACCTGTAATTCGGAGGGTTCAGCTGCCCCTCACCCAAGAAGTCTAGACTTGCACTGACATATGCACCCTTGTCCAACTGTCCAAAAAAAATCTGTGCTCTGGAATGAATTTATTACTCTGATATAGAGTATGTGCTGATAAGACACTCCCTGGCAGATTAAAACCGTGTGCAAGGCCAGAACTCGAACTGGGAGTTTTGCCTTTTGCGAGCAAGTACTCTACCTCTGTGGAGTTTGGGAGGTAGGAGATGACTGTAACGTCTTAAGTCTATAGAGAATACACTGCTTTTGCCTCATCCACTTTTTGTTTAATCTCCTCAAGCTCTGTAGCTATCCTAATATTGGCAACCAAATTCTTTGGGCTTCCTGCTCATATCCGCCTTGACATATTGGATGGTAAACCACTTTGGAAAGCATCCTATCCTGCACTCCTGAGGAATAATTTTGTCACTCTCTGCTAGCTCATATGTATTTGCATTGATTTTCCTATTCTAATGACAAAGCTCTGCACTGCATCCTTCTGCAGGTGTTACATCCCACTCAGCTGCTCCAGAAAGCTGTTCTGTTTCTTATAGCACTGCTCGAGACCTACCATTGGCTGCTCAAATGTAAGTGCATTTCTCAACACTTCAAGAACCTTACAAACGCTTTTGTCTCCTCTGTCATTTGCAATAACTGTTCGTATGTGCAGAACCCCAACATTGCAGCTTTCGCTAAGTCATCTATTAATGACAATACATCATCCGTTGGCTCAACCGAAATGAGGTACCCAAACTTGTGGCGGCTGCGTTCTAGTGAAGGAGGGGTTAATCTAATCAATTTATGGTCGAAGCTCTTTCCCTGACCACATTTGCTTCCTAACATGTAACAAGAAGAAGTAAACGCAATTTTTCTTGCATTTCTACCATTACATGTTTTGGAGAAGTTTTTCCATCTTCAGAGGGTTTTCTTTACTATTTGTTGAACAATATACAAGAAATTTGTCCATTATGACACAGCTTTTGAAATTATGGTATTTACATTATTAGAAGTATTGACAGAGATATTATTATGAGAAACAAATGTATATCTTATTATTACATACTGGTGTTCAGAAGCCTGTTTGGTATTTGCAGCACGACTATAATTATTGTCTTCCAGTTGTAATTTGATATTAATAAGTATTTTAAACGTTTTGTTCCATAATATATCATTTTAGGCCTAAAAACAACAAAAAACATTTCCAAATACCACATAAAAGAATTAACAAAGTTTCTAAAATTAATCATAGAATAAAACTATTTGACAGCCATTTCTACTCACAACAAGATGAACTCCTGATGTGATCAACAATTCGTGGAAACCTAGCCAACATCTTCCTAAATCACATTGGAAACAAAATATCTAAAAGCACAGGGAAACCCAAACGATACAGAATAATATTATGGTGTCGATATGGAGATGACGTAATATGCCTTCTAGACAAAACACCCACCTGCATGCAACAATTCCTCAATGACATAAAAACAGTTCACCTACAGATAAAATTCACCTTAGAATCAGAAGAGGACAAAAAGCTAGAGTTCTTAGATATCATACTACATAGACACAATAACCAACACCAATTTTCCACAAGCAACAGCACAACTATACACCAATAATCAAAGCACAACATTACCCACAAGGCAGCTCGATTACGACACTTGCTACACAGAACGAATAAAACTCCCCTCAATGAGAGCAACTACAAAAATAAGCTGTTACTAATATAATAAGTAGCAGTTGAAAATGGATACAGAACAAACATGACAAACTAAAGCAAAATAAAAATGAAAAGTGCAACCAACACTCAGCAGCAAACAAGTCAACACCAATACGTAACCATGGGCACACAGAACATAAACACACAGAACGCAAACACACACAACACATCTGGAAAAGAAGCACCCACAATAACAAACAAATGACACACACTCACTTACAACAACAAAGCAGCTTAAAGAAAAGGCAATAGATTCAATAAATGAGGACTGAAAATTGTACAGAACAGACAAATCTGTACAAAAGAAATTCAGGGCAATTAACACTAACACAGCCAAACACAACACATTTGGGACCTGGCAACTGAATGAATGCACAGCTCTAACGAATTTATCAGAAGACCGAGACATATAATATGCGAATTTACAAACTCTCTGTCTGTCTGTCTGTCTCTCTCTCTCTCTCTCTCTCTCTCTCACACACACACACACACACACACACACGCACACACAGAGAGAGAGAGAGAGAGAGAGAGAGAGAGAGAGAGAGAGTCACTGCCCATAACACCCGGAACAAGATGGTGGAACAAGTGAACGTCACACAAACAGTGAAACAGGGTGTGTTAGGAAGCTCCGTTAAAACACCCTCTAGAAGCACGAAAAAGCAAGACCTCTAAAAAGTAAGTTCACACATTTACAATCATATTCTATTCCCCCGCCCCAATCAATATTTTACAAAGCCTAATCGGTATCACTACACATTTCAAAAAAAATTTCGAAAAATGGTATTGTAACCTAAAAGAGTAAAACAGCGAAACTTTGATTACAAACCGATGTGATAGAACAGCAGTAGCACTACAGAAAAAAATCGATGATATCATACATTAGAGGCAGCACGTCTGTACCGAGACAAGTACCTTCACAGACATCAACCGCGTCACGTAACATTTCAAGTCCGTTTTGGGTGTTTGTGTGATCATAGATTCTTTGAGGCAGACGAACGTGCTAGGAGGCGGCGGACTGTGCGTGTACCAGATTCGGGGGATCACGTTCTACAGGATATGCTGTGCCTCGACCATCTGCTTGGCCGTACACAAACACCATTTCGGCTTGTTCCCGACATGAATACCGGACCATTCTGCTGCTTACAGTACGCTGCGTCACTCACACAGCCTGTAACGCACAAGGAACACACGGCGCGTGGCCAGAGGAGCTTTCATTCGTCAGAGCCATCTGTCGTGTCAAAGATGCCTTTCCGGGCACATGTTCACAGGACCTTTTTTCCTCCATTTCCAGTCAGGAATCCATTCCTGCAGTTTGTGGGTTTTACTAATGTTCACCCTAACTACGTTTAAGTTATCGTAGTTTGATTATTTTGTAGTATTTTAACGTTCTTCCAATCAACATCACAATCCATGGTAACTGTGCACCCTCGGGTCCTAATCCACCTTGATGACGTTCTAATTCCACTATTTTGGATGGAATTTAAAAATGTTCCCTCTCAAAATGCACCTGAACGCACTAGCTAAACCGTGTTTAGCAAATGACGTTAGGTATTGGTAAGTTTATTGCAATGTGATATATTTTAATATAACCATAATTATTTATTACTTGCACTTTCAATATATAGAGATAGTCCTACTAGCGTTTTATTTAAACAAGTGTGTACTACGTTGAGCATCACTCGCCAACGTTAATTCTAGATCTGCATTGATAATCGCTCTCAGTTGTTTTCTTGCGTCTGTTTGTTCCAGCCAGTTGGTCTGACTGTAATGTGTTGTAGTGTAATGTAATGGAATATCACTAATTCCTCTCCAGCGTTTTCGTTTCTTATTGCCCCTCTTGGGGAACATCCAGCTGTTCTCAGGATTTTTTTCTGCTGTTTTAATATATCGCTTCCCCTTTCTCCACAGAACCCAATTTTCGCAGCCACACAACATCATCGGCACTGCCATTACTTTATAAAATATCTTTTGAGTGTCTTTTTTCATTTTGAGGACAAAACTATCTACTAGGCTACAACCCAGACCCGCTCTCTTCCTCAGCGTTGCCTCCCTTTCATTTCCTTCGAGTCTCTCTGCACTTTGTAGAAAATACTTTTCTCTCTGTATTTTGTTCCTAATAACCTCAAAATTTCAAAGAGTTTGTTCTGGTAAACAATGCCAAAGGATTTTTCTAATTTTACAAATGCTGTAAATTTAAGTTAGTCTTCCTTCAGTCTATCTTACCGAACTCAAAATCCTGTAAACACTTTTACATAGTGGTTTGCTCGGAAAATGTAATATGAGGTGTGTCAGAAAACAACAATATTGTCCACTTCAAAGTAGTTTTCTTAGACAGCTGTACACCGGCGAAGTCGTTGTTGCCAGTCTTGGTAGCAGCGCTGGAGGGTTTGAAGTCGGAGGGCGTTTAACGTGACAGTCACATTCTGAATGTTCTCCAGAGTCCCAAAATGACGTTCTTTTAAGACATTTTTCAATATCAAAAGAAAAAAGTCACAAGGACTCAGATCAGGTGAATAGGAGGCACGTTGAACAACGGGAATGCCTTTTAAGGTCAAAATTCCTTGATGGACTTGGCCACATGACATGGGCGTTGCATTCACTTGTCGACCATGTCCGCTCTCACTCGATTCACTCTTACCTGAGCCTTTCAAGAACATCACTGTGAAACACTAGGTTGACAATTTGTCATTGAGGAACAAATTCTTTATGCGCGATACCCTACTGTCAAAAAAGTGAAGCAGCACTCTTTCGATCATTGGTTGGCTCATTCGAGTTTTTCTCGGTCGAGAAGATGTCACAGTGATCCACTACTCACTTTGCAGCTGTGTCTCAGGGCAGTACGCAAAACTCCAGTATTTATCACCTGTTTTCACACAAGTGAACTACTCGTGGTCATCGGCAATACTCTAAAGAAGATTAACGCACACGTTTCTTCGATTGTCCTTCCGCTCAGTTGTGAGGTTTTACGGCTTCATTGTTGCACAAACCTTTCACATGTGTAAATCTTCGGTCAAAATTTGATGAATGGTGAAAGTGTTTAACAGGGTGCCCATCATCCTCATTGTTAAACGTCAATCTGATCTGACAAGAGCACACAGACGTTCGACGTTTTCGTCAGTTTTTTAAGTTGAAGTTCTCTCTGACCGTGGTTCATCTTCAACGTGTTCTCGACCTCCCAAAAATGATTTGTGCCAGCGAAAAACTTGTGCTCTTGATAATGAATGTTCCCCATAGGAGCATTTCAACTTTTTGAAGCTCACACTCACAAATTCCCCGAGTTTAACACAAAACTGGATTGCATAACGTTGCTCTAAATTCCACTGTTCCATTTTCGTAACACACAACAAAAACACAACTTCACTGATGGCGCTATTAAAAATCACATGATGGCTGTCCGCAGCTGAAACATGGACTGAACATTCGGAAGGGAGGAACTCACCGGTCTACACACCTAAAGGATACAACGTTGCCAGATCGCTGGCAGGGTTGACAGTCTCGTTACTTTTCTCACAAATCTCATATCGTAACGTAAATTCAGTGTTACTATTTCAAAAACAGTTGTAAGTTGCAGAATGTTCCTTATTAACTTAACTTAAAAAAGACGTTCTGCAACCTACGACTGTTTTTTTTAAATAGTAGCAATGGAAGGTTGCTGTACCACCACGCCAAGATGGAATGGAATAATTATTAAAACAGGTATACGAGAATGAGATAGTGACTGTAGAGCTGTTGCGGAAAAAAGAAAAGGAAGTGCAGTGTTTAACGTCCCGTCGGTAAAGAGATATATATGGAGCAAAAACTAGAGTTAGCAAGGGATGAGGGAGAAAATCGACCCTGCCCCTTCAAGGAAACTCTCTTGAAATTTGCATTATGAGATTAAATCTGGATGGCCAAACGGGGCTCTAAACCGTCGTCCTCCCAAATGCGAGTTGTGCTTTTCACAGCGCCATCTCGCTCCGTAGCACAGTTGAAGGAAAACGGTTGGTGTGAGACTGGTTAGTGTAAAGGAAATGTAAGAGTGACACAGACAGTGTAATGTCAAATAAGAACAGCTATCGAGGGTCTGGTAACGAGTTCTGGCCATAGAGGAGGGCGGTAATTTTAAATGACTAGCAGTGAGTAGTGTGTATTTACAAAGCAATAATTATGAGAGAGCAGAGCACATCTTATTGCTATGCTCTTTTCTGTATAATATACCATAGAGCTCCTGCAATTATATAACATATATCGGAAGTTGCGATAAGATGTAACTGCAAAATAGGTATTCGGGAGTAAAATGAAAATACTTGTAGCGGCTGAATGTACCTGCATATGCTTGTTGTTGTTGCGTTGTTGTGGCCGTCAGTCCGAAGAATGCTTCGGTGAAGCTCTCCATGCTAGTCTGTCCCGTGGAAACCTCTTCATCTCCGAATAACTACCGCAACCTATCGGTATGCATACGACAGCAAGCGTACCTAAGATGTTCCAAAACGCCGCACGTAATTTCAGTGCTCCAAACACTGTGTCTGTCACACATTTCACCAGTAGTTTCCAAATAACAGAACAAAACTGAAACGTTTCGAAATCTCTTTCTGTTTTAAAATTTCTGTTTAATTGAATTTGAATCTGTGTTTTCAGTTAAAATAGTTCAAATGGCTCTGAGCACTATGGGACTCAACTGCTGAGGTCATTAGTTCCCTAGTTAAACCTAAGTAACCTAAGGACATCACAAACATCCATGCCCGAGGCAGGGTTCGAATCTGCGACCGTAGAGGTCTTGTGGTTCCAGACTGCAGCGCCTTTAACCGCACGGCCACTTCGGCCGGCTGTTTTCAGTTAGTAAATGGGCTACGTGATGTAATAATGAAGTAAGTGGTCAACAATATTGTATATTTATTCTTTATGAAGTCCATAGCATTCTACGTGATGGTCACCTGCACTGCTTTTCGCCACACCTGACATCATTCGAAGTAAAATACGATCACAAGCGAGGTTACCAATATTGCGGAACGGATTCCCAGGGGGTAATGCCAATTTTTAAGATATAAGCAGTACTTCGCGAAATATTAGCATCACAAGAATAACACTAACAGAGTTTACTATTGTGTTTCAGAGCTATACGCTCATTTCTGCTTCTAGAAATGGAAGCTCAATCAACGGGTAAGAGGACGTTGTTTTAACCGCAAGGGACAAACCTATTGCAGAGCGTCTGCTATCCCTACCCCAAGTGAAGGATGTGCCATTTCCTTCACACTGACCGCTGGGAGACAATCGTGAGTATAGACATGTTACCCACAAAGTACTTCAGAAGAGAGATGTACGCGAATTCCCATCACGTAGTTCCAATCACTGTGGCCACTTACTTCAATGAGATTTCTGTTGTGAACGCAAGTTGGCCACGGTAGCGTTCTCTTATACGGATGCGTTGGTACGCCGAGACCTTGCTCGAGCCATTCGTTACCTCTAATTGGAAAGGACAGACCTGTCTGCTGTCGCTAGCTGTCGTTTTGTGAGCGACTTAGCTGGGCCGCTCCATCACCATCACACACGTCGTGTTCCAGATCACACGTAATCATAACAGTCGGAAGGCACGCCAGTTAATTAAGGTCGACGTGATTTATGTACAGCCTTCCGATGAAACTAAAAAAAGGGTCGTGTCGGTACTTATAGCCACAAAAGGACGTAACAGCAGTAATGTCTTCCAAACTGGCGTCTCCGACTGTAGGTGCTTTACCATTTCTAGTGGGTTACTTTCACCTGGGAATTGAATTTTTAAAACGTTCCACAATCCTGTAATCGTGTTATTTGTATTAGTACGCTTAACAATGATTCTACAAAAGCCGTCCAAACGGCAGTTTCCTCTCTCTGCCGTACAACTCCGGAAATAATGTTTAATTTGATTTGATGGAACAGTCTGTATGCAATAAGTAGAATTCCGCAAATAACTTCTTGAAAAATATTTATGTGTAATTTTATTTGATTTGAATAGTCTGTAATCAATACATAGAACTTTATTCAACAAATAGGTACGTATCTTAAGTCATAGTGGGGTAATATTTCCAGTGTTATCATTAGTCTTGGAATATTTCGTAAGTTATTAAACATTTTCATTAGACGTCAAATTGCTAATCACTTATCCTTATTTTATTTTGTTTTTATGTAGACTGAAGCGACGAATGAAAGTCTGTACGAAGGCTAGGACTCGAATTTGGATCTCTCATTCGCTAGGCAGATGCGCTCACCGGTACGCCACTCTGGCACAGCGGCGCTGCTAACTGCACGGACTGCCCTGGCACACCTCGACCCTCAGTCCAAATTCCCATTCAGCCTACATGGTATCCCCCCTGAACTCGAACTGCATGGCAGAGGCTCTCCAACTCTATTGGAATTCATTCGTCGCTTCAGACTGCATTTATATATGGTTCAAATGGCTCTGAGCACTATGGGACTTAACTTCTAAGGTCATCAGTCCCCTAGAACTTAGAACTACTTAAACCTAACTAACCTAAGGACATCACACACATCCATGCCCGAGGCAGGATTCGAACCTGCGACCGTAGCGCATTTATATATCATAGGCGTTTGAAATATGATAAGGTCTCTGGAACAATATAGTTTCATTTGATTAAACCACCTATACTTGGGTTTCAGACAGGATCTCCGTTTCATTCGATGCTGAGATGCTATTCCAATACTGTTGGAGAGCCTTTACAATGCTGCTCGAGTTTAGGGGAAATACCAAATAGGCTGAGGCATGAGTGAGAATTTGGAATGAGAACGGTGGCGTGCGATTGTTGTCCGTGTAGTTATGCCTGGTCACTGTTTTAGGACGGTGAAGTGGTTAGTGCACCTGCCTTGTAAGCAGAAGATCTCGGTTCGCATCCCGCCTCGGTACAAATTTTCATTTGTCACTTAAGTCCGTAAACATACATCATAGATGTTTGAGACTTGAAAAGGTCTCTGTAACCATATAGTTTCATTTGATTACAGCATCCTGACTTTTTCGGGATTTTTTTCTGACTCACTGTAGCCTATTGCGGTGATCGTTTCGTCTGACAGGCTTCCGTCTGTTATGGTTAACGCGTCCTGGAAATCTGGACAGTTGCAGATACGTAACGATGTGAAAAACGAAATCATCATTTGCTGGTGTAGATACTGAGTTACCGGAAGGAACATCATTGAACCGACTGGCAGAAAGAGGTGACACAGTGATTAACACACTAGAAATGAATTCGGAACTATCACAGTTACACCTTCGTTTGATATAGTCTCATTCAAGTTTCCCATGGTTGCCCTAAATCAGTCCTATGATACTACGGATAATTTCCTTCATTACTCTGAATCTGAGTTCATGCTCCACCTCTGATAACCTTAGTGTACACTCAGATTGAAACAACTTCTCCTTCTTTATTTCTTCGGATGAAGACTAAAACCCAATTTTGCAAAGATTTTAGGACAGGACACGTCAAATGGATTTGAACCTGGGTCTTCCGTTTGCTGTGCAGATGCGCTCACCACTAAACCACGCTGGTACAGGGGCACTGCACGAAATACCTTAGCACGCCTCAATCCTCAATCCAAATTCCCACTCACACCTCAGCCCACTTGGTATTCCCCCTAAACTCTAACAGCATTACAGAGGCTCTCCAGCTGTATTGGAACACACCTCAAAATCGAATAATTGGGATCATTTCTGAAACCCAGGCACAGATGCTTCAATCAAATGAAACTATATGGTTCCAGAGACCTGTTCATATGTGTAACGTCTTTCCCGGTTAAGTAGTTGTCGAAAGGAACAGATCGCAGACGTCAGGCAGTTAGCTTGGACCTCGGTCAAGATAGCCTCATTCAAACATTAGTCGATTTGTGTCTAGCCGGCCGGAGTGGCCGTGCGGTTCTGGGCGCTGCAGTCTGGAGCCGAGCGACCGCTACGATCGCAGGTTCGAATCCTGCCTCGGGCATGGATGTGTGTGATGTCCTTAGGTTAGTTAGGTTTAATTAGTTCTAAGTTCTAGGCGACTGATGACCTCAGAAGTTAAGTCGCATAGTGCTCAGAACCATTTGAACCATTTTGAATCGATTTGTGTCTGCATCATAAAGTTGTTCTTGATTGAAAATGTCAGTTCACAAGCCTAATTCTCGTTATTTGCGCGAGGTGTTACTGTTTTGATTCAATATGAAGAAAACAGCGGCTGAGCCTTATCGAATGCTCTCAAGTACGTATGGCAAGGACGCTATTAGTGAAAGAACGTGTCGTGAGTGGTTTCAACGCTTCAAGAACGGTGATTTTAACGTCGTAGACCGGCATAGTGGTGGAATAGAGAATGTTTTCGAAGATGCAGAATTGGAAACATTGCTGAGTGAAGACTCGCGTCAAACTCAAGAAGTATTGGCACGATTAGTGGGAGTGACACAGCAAGCCATTTCAAAACGTCTCGAGGCTATGAGCATGATTCAGAAAGAAGGAACTTGGGTCCCGTGTGAGTTGAAACCAAGAGACGTTGAACGGCGTATGTGGTGAACAATTGCTTTAGAGTCAAAAACGAAAGGGATTTCCGCGTCGCATTGGGGCCGGGGACGAAAAATGGGTTCATTACGATAACCCTAAACGCAAAAAATCATGGAGATATCTATCCCGGCCATGCTTCCACGTCGACAGCCAAACCGAATGTTCATGGCTCCAAGATCATACTCTGCATTTGGAGGGACCAGCTCGGTGCCGTGTACTATTAGGTGTTAAAACCAAGTAAAACAATCACAGGTGTTCGTTGTCGATCGAAATTAATGCGTTTGAGCAGAGCAAACAGCCGCAATACAGCGAGAGACACGTTAAAGTGATTTTGCAGCACAACAACGCTCGACCCCACGCTGCAAAGAGGTCAAAACGTACTTGGAAACGTTAAAATGGGAAGTCCTACCGAACCCGCCGTATTCTACAGACATTGCTCCCTCTGACTATCACCTGTTTATACGAGGGCAGTTCAACAAGTAATGCTTTTTTTTTCTGAAACAGGGGTTTATTCAGCATTGAAATACACCAGGTTATTCCCCAATCTTTTAGCTACACAACACTATTTTTCAACGTAATCTCCATTCAATGCTACGGCCTTACGCCACCTTGAAATGAGGGCCTGTATGCCTGCACGGTACCATTCCACTGGTCGATGTCGGAGCCAACGTCGTACTGCATCAATAACTTCTTCATCATCCGCGTAGTGCCTCCCACGGATTGCGTCCTTCATTGGGCCAAACATATGGAAATCCGACGGTGCGAGATCGGGGCTGTAGGGTGCAGGAGGAAGAACAGTCCACTGAAGTTTTGTGAGCTCCTCTCGGGTGCGAAGACTTGTGTGAGGTCTTGCGTTGTCATGAAGAAGTAGAAGTTCGTTCAGATTTTTATGCCTACGAACACGCTGAAGTCGTTTCTTCAATTTCTGAAGAGTAGCACAATACACTTCAGAGTTGATCGTTTGACCATGGGGAAGGACATCGAACAGAATAACCCCTTCAGCGTCCCAGAAGACTGTAACCATGACTTTACCGGCTGAGGGTATGGCTTTAAACTTTTTCTTGGTAGGGGAGTGGGTGTGGCGCCACTCCATTGATTGCCGTTTTGTTTCAGGTTCGAAGTGATGAACCCATGTTTCATCGCCTGTAACAATCTTTGACAAGAAATGGTCAGCCTCAGCCACAAAACGAGCAAGCAATTCCGCACAGATGGTTCTCCTTTGCTCTTTATGGTGTTCGGTTAGACGACGAGGGACCCAGCGGGAACAAACCTTTGAATATCCCAACTGGTGAACAATTGTAACAGCACTACCAACAGAGATGTCAAGTTGAGCACTGAGTCGTTTGATGGTGATCCGTCGATCATCTCGAACGAGTATGTTCGCACGCTCCGCCATTGCAGGAGTCACAGCTGTGCACGGCCGGCCCGCACGCAGATCAGTCTTGCTTGACCTTGCGGCGATGATGACACACGCTTTGCCCAACGACTCATCGTGCTTTTTTCCACTGCTAGATCACCGTAGACATTCTGCAAGCGCCTATGAATATCTGAGATGCCCTGGTTTTCCGCCAAAAGAAACTCGATCACTGCCCGTTGTTTGCAACGCACATCCGTTACAGACACCATTTTAACAGCTCCGTACAGCGCTGCCACCTGTCGGAAGTCAATGAAACTATACGAGACGAAGCGGGAATGTTTGAAAATATTCCACAAGAAATTTCCGGTTTTTTCAACCAAAATTGGCCGAGAATAAAAATGTGTTGCATTACTTATTGAACTGCCCTCGTATCAATGGCGCATGGTCTGGCTGACCAACACTTCCGATCTCATGAAGAAGTCACAAATTGGATAGATTCGTGGATCGCTTCAAGTGATGAACAATTTTTTCGACGCGAGATTCGTACGCTGCCCGAAAGATGGGAGAAGTAGTGCCCAGCGATGAAAAATACTTTGAATGATACATTTGTAACCAATTTGTTTCATTGAAGCCTCAAAAGTTGGGGAAAAAACGACGGGAGCAAAGTTGTACACCTTACACACACACACACATATATATATATATATATATATATATATATATATATATATATATATATATATATATACAGACTGATGAGGTGAAACAAGATTTGTACGAATTCTGCGGCTCGAACCTAGGTCTGCTGCTCGCTAGGCAGATGCACAAACCACTACGCCACAATGGTTTTGCACAATTGCACATAATTTGGGCTCAGAAGGAAAGCATGCTAGGGTAGTCCGTGCAGTTGTGCAAAGTCTCTATGCCAGAGTGGCTAAGTGATTAGTGTACCTGCCTAGGGGGCAAAAGGCGCAGGTTCGGTACAGATTTTCATTCGTCGCTTCAGTCTACATATGCACACCATAGCTGTCTCAGACTTGTAGTCTAGTAATCTTGTAGACTCACTTGATCAAATAATATTACTTTAATTACATCGTTGATCTCGACTGAGATGTTATAATGTAATACCGACAAGTGCACTGATGAGCCAAAACATTATGACAACTGTTGACCACGATGGTGATTGCCACCTGGTGACAGGAAGCTAAGTGGAGCAGAGACGAATGGGAAATCGTTCTAGGGACGATACGTAAACAAAATAGGGGAAACGCACTGTTCCACGCGACTTTGACAAAGCGCTCACTGCCATGGCTCGGTGCCTAGGAGGCGTGTGGCCCCAGTTGGCTGTTCAAGTGGTCATGTTGTGAGCGTCTACGGTAAGCGGCTGACGGGTACTGAAACCAAGAATAGGTGACAACGTGTTAGACGTGCGCGGCTCATTACAGAACATGGAGTTCGGAAGCTTGCGCAGTTTACAGAGCAGGAAAGGCGGCGATCTCTGCCACGTCTGACGATAGAGTACAGTACTGGCGCATGCTCAAGTGTTCCGGAACACACCGTTCAGCGCACTTTGCTTACGACTGTGCTCTGCAGCAGGCGAGTATTACCTGTTCCCATGTCGACCAACTCCATTGACTTTTGTGATTGCAGTGGGGTCGGAATCAATGAGACTGGACCGTGGATTTAAGTAATGCGTCGCCTGGTAGGATGAAATCACGTTTCTTGTTACATCAGTTCGATAGTCATGTACGGATACGCCTTCATTCAGGCGAACAGCAGCGCGAAGCGTATAACCGCACTGACGCAGGCCTGTGGGGGCGACACTATGCTATGAGGAACTTCACCTTTGCTTCCATGCGACCTTTAGTATTAATCAAAGGTAACGGGCAGATGTGGACTATATAAAAATTACTGTGGACGAACTGCTGTTCACTGTCTTCCCTGACTCCAGGGGCATCTTCCAGCAAGTTAACGTCCGTGTCACAATCCTAGAATCGCGTTACAGTGGTTTGAGAAGTTAACACATCTCGATTAGAGTGGTGAGAGGCAATGAATAAATAAGATGAAAGACGCCACCATGTTTCTACCAAAGTGGCAGAAAATCCACGAACTCCATGATCCTGTCCTTTCAGTTTCTCAATTTAGTGACTGGAGGAAATGATATTGTATAATGAGAAAGTTCATTGATAACATCTTGGAAGTTTGCTAGAAAAACTTTCCAGGATACATGCTGTTTGGCGC
The DNA here is from genome assembly GCF_021461385.2 of Schistocerca piceifrons. Classification (NCBI taxonomy): domain Eukaryota; kingdom Metazoa; phylum Arthropoda; class Insecta; order Orthoptera; family Acrididae; genus Schistocerca; species Schistocerca piceifrons. The sequence continues at coordinate 381,334,219 of NC_060142.1, forward strand.
AATATGAGCTATCAAGCTCTCGCATAATCCTTGCTGCGGAGTTTCGGGATGAATAATAAGTTGAGATGAAAACAGGCTATATTCTGTGCCATTTTAGTCTCACCACCCACCGGTATGACTGAAGTTGTGGTCTGTTATCTGAAATCACCTGCATACCTGACTTACTTGAAAAATTCCTTCTGAAATGCGTTCGACACACTCTTAGCTGTAGTCTTCCATAGTGCAGTCAGAGTCACAACTTTCGGCGTTAACTCAACTACTACCAATTTATAGCGGAATTCGTATCTCTTTCTTGGAAGGTGGCCTGGAAGATCTGTTGGGATCAACTGCCGTAATCTTCCACTGCTTGATTCGATGTACTGGAGTGCTTTGCCTTTTGCCAAGCTTTGGAGATGGACAACGTCTTGCAGATCTTTCATCTTACCAAGTAATGTGCCGCGGTGGTTGGCACACTGGACTCGCATACGGGAGGGTAACGGATCAAGCCTGCGTTTGGCCATCCTGGTTTACGTTTTTCGTGAGTTCCGTAAATCGCTTCACGCAAATCCCGGGATAGTTCTTTTGAAAGGGCACGGCCGATTTCCTCCCCCATTCTTCCCTTATCCAAGCTTGTGCTCCGTCTCTAATGACCTCATTGTCGAAGGGATGTTAAACACTAATCTCCTACTCCTCATATTGTCGAAGTAGCGTACTGTTCACGATTTCAGGAAATATTTCTTCAGTCGAAAGTTGGCCTAGCTTAGGCAAATATACCGTATAATCTGCTTCAAAAACTCACCAATTGACACAACAACCAGAGTTACTCATCCAAGTTCTGGTGATGAAAAATAACCCCTTTTCTCTGCAAATAATACTGTCTAGCTGCAGTCTGCTCTTTATCCAAGTACTTGTTCTTGAAATCCAGGAGGGCATGACCTTTGTCCTGTTCGCTTGCAATTTATGTCAAGGAAGAGGATACATGATTTTCAAATGTTATATTCTTGAGATAGTACAGGTTAAAATGGTTTTCTTCTAGATCTCCTTCCATTCCCTTGACTAGACAAATCAGCGCCTGTGACTGGGCATCCACGGTGATATCGGTAGCCTCTGTCACATGCATGATGGTAAACTCGAATTCTTGAGGATATAACACCCTCTGGGAAAGCCGTCCAAGCAAGAATGGCAACACCTTGTAGTCGGTATAAACTTGGGTCTTGCACTCAAACAATATATATTGGACGTTCTCGAAACCCCACATGGTGCCAAGGGCTTCTAACTCTGTAATGGAATCGTTCTTTTGACAATTTGATAAAAGTCTGCTCCCAAAGGCGGCAGTTTTTCTCATCATGATTTCACCTTCTTCAAACTCCTGAAATAAAACCGCACCTAGACCAGTTTTAACACCATCTGTGATCATGCAGAATTAAGACACATTTGGGTTCATTAGAATACGGGCAGTGGCAAGTGCATTCTTCAGTGACTGTGTTCAGTTTATGTATCACCATATATAGAGCATCGTCTTTCCTCTCAGTTTCCAAAAGTGGGATATCAATAAGTTCCCCACATTAATAAAAACAATGTTTGTAGAAGTTAACTAAGCTTGGGTATACAGGAACCTGTTTTTGATATTGTTCAATGGCTTTAGGTTTGAATGGTTCAGGCAAACTCCTTCTCTAGTAATTACCTAGGAGAAGAACTTGATTTGGGAAGCCCCAACAGGATTGTTCGCGTTCTGGTCGCTGTTTATCCTTCAAAATATCTGCCTTAAGAGCCATGAAGATGGCAAGGAGTGGTCAAACTGTGCAATCCAAGCGTTCAAACGTAATGTATTACCATTATCCCTAAAGACTTGGCATTTCCGCACCAAGGGGGAGTGTATGCACTCAGAAGGTTTTTCTTCATGTGATATTACTCGAGCGTTGGTTGCCAAATCATGGTCTTCATCATATTCAGGAGAATATTTACATTCATAACCTGTTCCAGAACAAACACGTTTTTTTTTCATGCACACGTTTATCTGAAAGTCACACACAATTATGTGTACCAGTCATGTCTTCTCTCCAGCGTAATACCTGCAAGACCTAAACCTTAAAACTCTCATAATCGTTAGCCAGAATCTCATTCCTTCTATACTGTAATTGATACCTGTTTCTCTTTAAGTGAGAGAAGGGAATGCATTTCCATGGTTTCTATTACTGACACTGGACATAACCATCCGATTCTTCTTGCAGATTCCTGATTTCCTGGTCAATCATCACTCGGTTACTAACTTTGAGCTGTTCTCTTTCTTCGCACAGCCAATTTTCAGTCTTATACGGCATCTGATGAATCTTCTCCATTACCCTATCTATTCTTTTCTCTATTATCTCTACAGAATTCTCTTGTTCTTCTTGGCAACGCTCTACACTGCTAATCTACTGCTTCATTATTGGGATTCGCTCCAGTTTTGAGCAAATATGCCTCCTGTCAGCTCGATTGTATCCCGTGTTCTCATTCAGCACTTTTTAAATTGCATTTGTATGTTTCTGGCCCATTTTGATGCTTTTACTAGTGTTGTCGAATTTTTGAAGGGTGTTTCATGTGTAATACAATAGGGATACAGTGTTGTTAGGTCATTTACTGATTAGGATAACAGTGGTGCAATTTCTCTTTTGCATTAAACTACAAACGAATATGACAAGGACTCAGAGCAGGGATTAAGGAAAACTACAAAGAGAGGGTAAGTTAAGAAATGTGGACGTAGCACATAGTGGGGAGGAAATGGTGGTAGTCGAAGAGCAAGCATATATGTGAGCGAGCAACAGGGAACATCACCTGCTCTTCGATTACAGCCATTTCCTCCTCACTAAGTGCTACCTCCCTATTTCTTAACTTCCCCTCTCTTTTTAATTTTCGTTTACCCTAATCTGATTCCTTGTCCACATTCGTTTATGGTTTAATGCAAAACAGAAATTACATTGCTGCTATCCTAATCAGCACATGACCTAACAACACTGTATACCTAATGTACTACACATGAAATACACTTCAAAAACTCTACAACACTGGTAACGACATCAAAATGGACCAAAAACACACAAACATAATTTTAAAACAATGTTGAATGAGGCCATGGGTCAAATTAACTGCGTCAGCATTTTAAATTAAATTTCTCTGATTTTATAAAATTTGTTAAACTCATCCTTCAAAATTCATTGTAACTAAATCCATCCTATCAGTGCGTTGTGCCCTGAGCTATGATACTGCATCCAGTCGGCACAGGCCACCACACCCACCTCACGTCAGTATTCTCACTGAGTTGCTGGCGTCACTGTTTCTCTGGGCGAGTGACACAACCACACGCAGCCTTCTTACCTCAGCATTTCTGTCGTCAATAAACACCCTTGATGGCGTTGCTACGATTATTATTGTTTGTTCACTACTAAAATGTATGTTTAATTAATGACGTTTTCGTATTGATACCTCTAAGAACTACTAGGCTTCCTTCCACAACTCCACTGCTGCCTCACCCTGGATGGTGAACTACTGGCTTCTGACTCTAACATCTCAGTTCCACCACCCACCCTAGTGGCCATCCTCCCCCATCCATTACAATATATAAAAGAGACTCTATGAGTTCCACTTCCTTTAGGTTATAGTCATTATTAATCACAGAGAAGTTACGAAATTTTTTATTTATTAAGAATGTTAAACTTTAGTTTACTTAGAAGACCTATTGTATTTTTACGAAAGCTGCTACGGAGAAACAAAGAAGACAGACTGCATTCTACATAGAAAAAGGCCTCTGGTTACACAAAAGGAAGCGTTTTTAGTCCCTGAAGCTAAGTTATTACGAAAGAGAAATATTTTTACACTCACCAGTACTTGATACGAAGCTACTCGAAGAAGGCAGTTGACGAGAGTTACTGCTACGAGCCGGAAGAAGAGGTTTGGAGGTCCAAAAAGTTAATAGTAAAGACACAAAAAGAGAATGAAAAGTAAACAAGTCGGTAGACGGTTCTCCAATGAAAGGCAAAGTTTCCACGTTCGAGTCTTGGTCTGACAAACAGTTTTCTACGGCCAGAAAGTTTCAAATCAGCGCACATTCCGCTGCAGTTTGAAAATTCGTTCTGATGCTAGTGGATTTACTTGTATTGCTGCCCCTGGCGCTCTTACCCCTTCCATTTGTTATCAAGTGCAGATTCCATCCTCAAGTGCAAAACAATTCTTAATCAATAAATGTAATTTTCAAATTATCTATCCAAGACTGAGAACTTCAAACAATCGTTTGAAAACAAACATCTTGTCACTTGTCACCCAGCAGTTTTTACCTATAACGATGACCAAATCTTGTAGACTCTTATAATCATTCGAATGGTTGAACAAGATTTTTAGTGTGTTAGTGGGATTGAACGATGGTACGTCGTTACGTAGAGATCATCAGATCTGAAGTGACGGACTACCCATGATTTGACCGATGATTATTTCCTGGGCTGTGGAAAGGTATATTTTAAAGCAGCACTTGATTTACAGGGAGATAAAGTGGTTCAGTTGGAACTGCAGGGCTCATTGATATTTCTGGGTTGTACTCGTACATTGAGGCTGAGGAAAGCGAAGATTTCGGAGTACTGGAGGAGACAGGCAAGACAATGTGTTATGGAGATAGCTCGGGACTTTTGCTGTATGACTGAAATAAGAAGGAAAATGTGGAAACTGGGGATGTTAATGTTTGCACGGAATGAATAACTGGACGAGAAGGATGTAAGAAACCGTACAAAGGCAAAATGAAATACGAGAATCTGGCCTTGGGAAAGAGGAGGTGAATTCAAGGGCAAGGGTAATAAGAACGGCTTTTGTTTTTGTTATTGAAGAGGTGTCATAAAAACTACTAGTACGTCTATCGTGGTTAGGTCTTTATACGTTAGTCAAACGACACAACGCTCTGCATACAATATCCATTCCGACAACCTAAGCGAACATGTGTGCAAGCTGTTCCCGCACACCGACATTGCTAATATAACAGGATTTTATAAATAATTTCTCTACAATCTCTTAAAGCCAGAACCTTGAAAAGTGGGAAAGGTCGTTTTCTGTATTCTTTGCTCAACCTAGGACAGATATAGGCACACTGAATTGCAGATACTTGTGACATTTATATAAAAATTTGTTTTATTTTTGAAGTAAGTAATGATTCGTTCGTCTCTGAATCTAAAGTAGTACACTCACAAAAACAGAAGTACAATTGTTTGTTCATTAGTAGTCCAAAACTAACTGCAGAAAATGTTAAGTACTTCTGAGGAAATTGTAGATCTGAGTCTGCTGCGCTTAGAGTTTTAATTGCTTCTAATTTACAATATTAATCGCAATTTTTGTAGCTGGTATTTTCCTGTTCATATTCAGCATCATCTTAGTCATTCGCGTCTTTTCCTTTTCTTTACTTTCTGAATCCGTTTGTGTAGGTGAACGCACCTATGTCTGCCTTACGAGCTAAAAATCGGTACTTGGTTATGCATGTCGTGTGGTTACCCTTACATTGGTTCCAAGTCTCTCCAGTATTTCGATTTTTCTTGAGACATCATCATTAAAATGAAAATCATCTTCTAACACACCAAATTTTAAGGTTTCATAGTGCACAAACACCATTTCTGGTACACGATCCCAGATTACAGGGTCCAATGTTTTCACCACATAAGCACCTCTTTAGAAGATCAAGGACCCTAAAGACATGTTTTTTTGTGTTCATCATTGATGTCGGTAAAGCGTGCTCATAATTATAATGTTCGCCAGAAAGTAAGGTCATTCTATATGTCATCACACTTCAGGACGGCTGGGGCAAAGTTTGTGACGTTTTTAGCTCTTTCTCATCATTAGAAATACACATAGACCTTTCTTCCTCATCTTTATCACTAGTATTGGTGATAAACGAATGTTGATATCCACTGAATCTTGCCTTAGGAGCAAAATTCCCCACTTTCGGCATTTTCTTTGCAAAAATGATGTCGACGCCACTTTTCAAGTATGCAAAGAAATAAATAAAACTTACCTTCATATCGTAGCAAAAAACGAATTTCAATTGTTAGCTAGGAAACGGGCTGAGAAATAATTTAAATATAAATCAAAGAGTACCGCATCTCGTACATCGTACGTACTAGAAGTAATAAGCCTGAAAACTTGAGTGACACGAAATTGGTCGTGGTTCTTGAAGAACAACATGTTGGTAAAAGTCAGTATATGGCAACTAATCATCGGATTTCTCTGAAACAGATTTCATGCTACAAAGAATACAGAATTATTTTTAAAGTGCCAAAGAAACAAAATTCCGATTTTTCAGCTGATTTCGCTCATGTCATCATTTACACGCTATACACCTCTTCCCACTCCTGCTGTCGCCATTAGACTGTATACCCTTTCGGTGTCTTCAACATAACAGGTAGTAGCCAACAAGTACTGAAATTTGAATTTTTCACGAATATGGTTACGAATAAATTGAAATACCATTGGGTGGCTTCCCATAAATCCTTCTTAAATCGGTACGCTAAGTGTTTGCGAAGCGAATGATCAGGTGAGTTGTTGGTAAGCGTATTTCCACTGACATGTTTCACTCAGCTCGTGATTTTGCGAAGGCTGATCTGAAAGAGCAACGTGTCTATAAAACTCTCTCTGAAACTTGGGAAAACATGTACAGAAACGCACCAAATGTTAAAGGTGTCTGTCGGAAACAACATTGTGTTATTCCTGGCTGTGGCCGTCAGTATTTTATCTTGCTAGAAGCTCGCCTTGATGCAGCTTGATACACGTGAAGTAACGTATGGTACAAAAGTGGAGTGAGGTACAAGTGACAGATGGTACATTATGTACCATTCTCGTGGGAGAGTCCACCAAATGTACTGAATTTGCTTCTGATTGGTCGGACATTCGGGTGCTAGGTGCCAAAAAGCTTAACTTCTCATATTAATTATTTATATACTTTTCATTCTATTTAATCCAGTTCTCAGTATGACACTCTCTCATAGTTATCCTGCGAGTCTACTATTTTTATTTGTTAAATCTCATTAGTTTTGTGAAACATGAGAGTAATTATATTACAACCGGAGTGCTTCGAACACCTTCAGATTGCTTTGGCGCGCCTGGGAGACAACGTACTTCGGCTGCGCTACTCAATCTGTTTCGTGCGTTCTTCAGAGTCGGACGCGTCTCTCTGTTTCGGACGGACATGACGTGCTCTATATCGGGAGTTGTCAGAAAAGTTACCGTTCTATTAAGAGAGATATGTCGAGTGATGTAGAAGAAGGGTAAAAAGTGATGTTTTAAAATACAAACAAACAGGATACATTAATTAGAGGTGTCGCCTACCATCATTGTCAGTACTACAGATCTTGCCCTCTCTAGATACAGAAACTAACCTGATTAAGTGGCATCCAACAAAAAAGCACAAACACAGGTTCAAGTTCGAGATGAAAGCATAGCAGCCTCCGCCGAACAAGATCCCACGACCGACGATCTGCCTTCTGCGCTGGCGACACAACTTTAGAAGACGATAGGTTGGTGGAAAGAACGGTCAGCGACTCTTATTCAATCTCTACAGATCTCTCCAGGTTCCAGATCTGACTTCCAACACTACAACGTATAATCTATACAACTCTTTATACCAGTCACCGACTTATCTCTGATATAAGCGTTTCAAAAACGGATGTACATCGGTTGATGATGACGACTATTCTGGGTGGCCGTCAACATACAGCATAAGAGAAAATGTTCAGAAAGTGATGGATCAGATTCTGCAAAATAGTGAACATATTTTGCAAGATCTTGGGAATGAGTTACTGTATTATCAAAGACACTGGAGCTTATGTAATAGGTCAACGGCAGTCGTTCTTCCTGCGCGCCGTTTGTGAGTGGAAAAGGTTAAGGGGGAACTGTGTGTTGTACGTGATGAGCCTAACACCAGTCTCCGTAAGGTAGGTAGGTGGCTGTCAGAAAATTGCGTATGAGAACGATGCGCCAAAGCTGGTGCCATGACTGCTTCAAGACAATAAGAAGCAACATCGCGTAGAAGTCAGCAGGTGCTTTAGCAACTGCTTCAATACCACTGAAACTTTATTTCAAAGGTTGTCACAGGTGGAAGATGGGCTTAAGACTATGACCCTAAATCTTAGTAGTAATCATCGTTCAGTTCTATCGCGATGTTCGAAGACGTATGAGGAAGGAGATAAGGAGAAAACGTCCACAGAAGTGGCGTAGGAACGACTTGGGTGCTCCACCGTCGTAATGCAAGACCGAATAGGGCCTACGTTATCAGGGGATTTTTAACTAAGGACCAGGTAGCAGTTTTTCCTCAACCTCAGTACTCACCAGACCAGCTACGTATGATTCCTTCGTCTTCTCCAAGTCGAAAATCAAGTGTAAATGAAGGAGATTCAAGAGCAGTCATCAAGGCTACTCAACACTCTGAGACCTGTGAGGTGAAGTTTAAAAGTGGCAGCCGCTCCCAACGGAACTACCTTGAAAGTTCATGGGCGGCAATTTAGTACCGAGGGCCTTTCACACATCGCAGAACTGCACAGCGCTCGGTGTAAGTCACTCGTAGATTCACAGACAGATAGCCAGTCTCGAGTCACGTCTGTTCGCCAGAGCGTCTCATCTTTATTAAAGCAAGGAATCACTCGTCTATCTTATGGCAAGGCAAAATCTGTGACACAGAACCAGCCTATGAGATCATTAGGCAGCAGAGTTTTGGAAATTGGAAATTTGTGGTAAGGACTATGGGACCAAACTGCTGAGGTCATCGGTCCGTAGGCTTACGCACTACTTAATGTGACTTAAACTAACTTATGCTAAGGACAACACACACACCCATGCCCGAGGGAGGAACCGTGACAAGACGCCCTAGACCGCACGGCTACACCGCGTGCCGCAGCAGTTTCAGTTCCATCATGCTGTGAAATACAAATGCACTTTTTTCTTCTCCTCCGGAACGACCAGTACGCAGTAGTAGCCAGTATTTCAGATATTTTTCTTGTGTTTGATGTGGATGCATCTGACCATCAATCTTCGGAGTAATGGAGACAGAGAGCATTTCAGCTGCACTCTTATCACAGGGCTCCATGAGAACGTTCGAGTTAGGTAACACCGTTTCTTTCTTGCGTTGTCTTTTGCAAATTATAAGCATGAACACTCTTTACCGACAGCAATGACGATGCTGGGTCTTGGTTCTCAGTTTCGGTTACTTGAGTCGATTCGCGTAGTGTTGTGTTCACAGCGTTAACGCCGATTATACACTGATGTTCAGGAAAAACAGAACACCTTGAACGAACAGAGTTAGGAACTTCGTATTCACAGGGCATATATATTAGTATGTTCTGCAGAAATGATTAGCATTTGAACCATGTCGGCCCACGGGTTCAAGGTCAACATCGATATCGCGTCGCAGTACCAGCTACCGGTAAAATGTGCCTGCCGCTCTCCTTGTCGCTGTAAACCGAAGGTAATGCATCAGTTTGCCTTGAGCAAACGTGCAGGATGCAGCGCAGATCCATGCGCTAACCGCACCATCAAAATAGAAAATTTGAAAGAGGGTGCATTATTGGTATGAGAGAGTGTGATGCATCCATCCGGAAAACTGCTATTCGTGTGAGACAAAGTGTTTCGGCGCTGCAACGGATGTATGCAGAATGGTTCACGTACGGCTGTAGAATACGAAGAGATGGGTCAGGTCGCACCACACAGACCACCCTCCGAGACGATCGAAACCTCATCCGAATGTCATTGTAGGACAGATCTGCGTCCTCCTCGGTTCTGGCGCAACAATGGAAAACATCGTACACTATCACGATTGACAGTCCGTCACCATTTATTACGGCATGGGTTACGTGTGCGTCGTCCACTTCTCCGCCTACCTTTGATGAGTATGTAGAAATGTGCTAAACGGCAATGGCGTTTGACATGACGACACTGAGGACAGGAATGGCATCAGACAGTGTTTTTGGACGAATCCAAGTTCTGTTTGTTTCAAAATGATGGCCGCATTTTGGTTCGCCACAGACAGGGGGAGAGGCGTCACAGTGACTACATTCGCACAAGACATACAACGCCGTTCAAGACCTTAGGGTGAGGGGTGCTGTTCGGTACAACAAAAAACAAAACAAAAACAGAAAAACGTTAATGGTGTGTGTCCAGGGCACTGTGACCAGTCTGACCTACGTAAATGACACCCTGCGACCCGTAGCCCTACCATTTCTGTACAGCACCCCAGACGCCATTTTTTAGCAAGACCATGCACGATCACATGTTGCTGTATGAACAAGTGCCCTATTAGTGTCACAGGATGCCAACCTTTTGTCCTGGTCCGCCACATCACTAGACTTGTTGCCAATCAAAAATGTGTGGGACTTGGGGAAACGAAGGGTGAAGCGCTGTGACCCAATGCCAGTCACCACACATGAACTTTGGAACTGGGTGAATGCAGCATGGATAGCTATACCACAGGGCGCCAATCACGCCTTATACGCGTAGATGCCATTAGACATGGAACAAGTAATCAGGGCCCATGGCGGACCCTGTGCCTACTAGGCAACAGGACACATGCTGTACGAGGTGCTTGGAACGTTAATCGTTTCTGCAGAACATACCAATGTACATGTCCTATGAATACGAACGTCCTGTCTCTAGTCGTTAAAGATGTTCTGTTTTTCTGAAAACGCGTGTAGTTTTGAGATGAATGAGCACACTCCCTAGGACAGTTTTTATAGGTAGAGAAGTTGTTTATATTATGATATAATGACAGTGTATTATTCATGGTTTTATCAAATGTTCAAATGTGTGTGAATTCTTAAGGGACCAAACTGCTGAGATCATCGGTCCCTAGACTTACACACTACTTAAACTAACTTATGCTAAGAACAACACACACACCCATGCCCGAGGGAGGACTCGAACCTCCTGCGGGAGCGGCCGTGCAGTCCGTGAAATTGCGCCACAAACAGCGCGGCCACTCCGCGCGGCCATGGTTTTATAACCTGACGATAAAACGATTTTATGTATCGTTTAACATGATGTTGTGAATACTCTGATGAACCTAATGATGGGCAGACGACTGAAACTGGTTGAATAAATGATTGAATAAATGAACTAGTTTACCAGCTGCTGAAAGCAATAATTTGAATTTTTCAAATACAGTGGAACCTCGTTTAACGAGCTCCTCCCATAACGCGCAATTCGCATGACGAGCAAAACAACTTTTTAAAAAAATGACTCGCTTAACGACCGATGTTTCGCATAACGAATCATGATAGTTTAGTGTGTCGTCACCAACCGTTTGCCCGCGGCAGGTGAAACGTTCAATAACATTAACACTTTTCACTGTCGGCAGCGGCATATGAACAATGTCTGTAGTATGTAGTGCAGACTGGGTTTAGCGCTCTTTCTGCAACATCTTAGTGCAGAATGTCATTACACATTTTTCTAAACTTGTGTTTACACCGTGTTTTTTACTGTGCAAATATTATTAACCTTCGTAGAAATATCCCAGAAGATAAAGCTGCAAGAATACGACAACCAGAGAAAGGAAATGACCTCAGAAATGAGGCGTAAAATCATTGAAAAACGTAATGTGGTGTGAGTGCTGCTGATTTAGCACGCACACATAATCGGTCTGCATCAACCATTTGCACTATCCTCAAGAACAAGGGCAATATTAAAGGGATAGATGCTTCAAAGTGAGCGACAGGAGTTTCCAAACAACCGTTTCGCATTCTGGACGATTTCGAAAGGTTGCTCCTTATATGGATAAATGAAAAGAAATTGCAAGGCGACACTATTAACGAGAACATCGTTCGTCAGAATGGAAGAATGAGTTTCGCAGATGTCGTTACGAAGACGCCAGGAACATCAGCGGCTGAAGAAGTGTGTAAGAAAAGCCGTGGGTGGTTCGAGAAGTTTAAGAGAAGAACCGGGCTTCAATCGCGTCGTGAGGCACGGCTAAGCAGCCAGCTCAGACACAAAGGCAGCAGAGAACTTCATCAGCGGCTTCAGAATGCTCGTAGATTCTGAGGGTTGTCTGGCCCAACAGGTTTTTAATTGTGACGAGACGTGTCTGTTGTGGAAAAAGACGACGAAGCGTGCATTTATAACAGCAGAAGAGAATCCACTGCCCGGTCACAAGCCAATGAAAGACCGTCTCACACTGCTATTTTGTGCCAATGCAAGCGGCGATTTGAAAATTAAACCGCTGCTTGTTTACCATTCAGGAATACCACGAGTCTTCAAGAAGTGCTAAGTCCAGAAGATTAGGTTAAATGTAATGTGGAGGTCGAACAACAAGGCTTGGGTGACACGTGTTTTCTTTGTGACTGTATCAATGAAGCGTTTGGTCCTTAGCTGAAAAATATTTGCTTGAGATTAATCTGCCACTCCATGTCTTGCTTGGTATGGACAACGGTCCTGGCCATTCCCTAGGCGTACAAGACCACCTTCTTGAAGAATTTCAATCCATCAAACTCCAATTTCTGCCTCCCAACACCACTCCTTTACTCCAGTTTATGAAGCAGCAGAGTATTTCTAACTTTAAGAAACTCTACACTTAAGAACTCTTCGAACATTGATTTGACTTGACTGAAGCCACCAATTTCACTCTCAGAGAATTTTGGAAACATCACTTCAACGTCGTTGTCTGCGTCATAATGATCGAAAAGGCGTTGGAGGGGCTTCTGCTTGGAAGAAGCTTTGGCCAGAGTGCATTATCGAATGTGAGTCTGAGGCATTTGAGTGATCAGCTGTGGAGCCTGTAGTCGACGAGACTATGTCTTTGACCAACAGCATGGGACTAGAAGTGGATAACAATGATAGCAATGAACTTATGGAAAACCACAACCAAGAAAAGACCATCGAATGGCGTATGGGGTTGCAGCGTGTTTCACAGCAGGAAGTTGTGGATTGGAGTTTTTCACAGGACGAGGAGGAGGCTGTAACAGCAAAGTAGCAATCATCTGGCGCAACAAGAGAAATTCTGAAAGCATGGGAATCGGCTGCACCGTTCACTGACAATTATCACACCAATAAAGTAGTGGCTACGCATGCTACTAAATTATTTGACGATAATGCTGTGTCGCATTTTCGCCAAGCGTTGAGGCGTTGCCAGAAACAAATGACCATAGATAGCTTCCTAGCAAAAAAGAATTAGTTGTGTATCGTGAATTATAAAGTACATAATAATGTATGTATAATTTTCTTTGAATAAATGGCATGAATAAGATATAACATATAGCACTTCTGCATGGGACGCTCTATAGTATTCTACATTAATTTGTATGGGATAAAATGTTTCGCTTAACGAATGTTTCGCACTACGAGTAAGATTCTGGAACAAATTATGCTCGCCCGCCGCTGTGGCCGAGCGGTTCTAGGCGCTTCAGTCCGGGTCTGCGCTGCTGCTACGGTCGCAGGTCCGAATCCTGCCTCGGGCATGGATGTGTGTGATGTCCTTGGGTTAGTTAGGTTTAAGTAGTTCTAAGTCTTGGGGACTGATGACCTCAGATGTTAAGTCCCATAGCGCTTAGAGCCATTTGCACCAAATTACGCTCGCTATGCGAGGTTCCACTGTATAGGACATAAGAGCTGTGGGACACCACCTCCCGAAAATGCTTGAAAACAGTGATCTGATTCCGTCTTTGTGCTAGGCTCTGTAAATTCAAACGGGCTTCTCTCAGCCACGACTGTGTTTCTAAGCGATTTGTAACTTGATTTCTTTTGTGATTCTGAGATAACAAGCCTGTAAGTTATACTGAGTTTCTAATACATTTCGACTTCGAGAATTCATTTTTTTTACACCTTTTTAGTCGAACTACCAATTCTATCACATATACTTGCCTCCATTTTTCAGTCTTTGAACTTTGTTTCACTGTGAAACACATTTCTTGCATTTACGCTGCATTCGTTCAGGGGCTCCACTGCACATACATCCTCTCTAGTACTTATTTTTTGTAAGGATTTTTCTGAAATCCAGGTAAGTTGACGCCAATACCGTTCTCCGAGATACTTGCGGCTGAGACGACGTAATTGCAAGTCATCCCTTTCACCAAACAATCTCACTGATTCCAGGTTATTAGGTAATGTAGGTAACAGACGACAGAGACACTTCTCCATTCACAAATTGGACATTCGATCAGCACCACCTGATGATGGCGGAACGGTTACTCGCCGAAATATCGTGGAACTTCGACGATCGGATACGGTTGGACACCCGAGAACCTTGGATACAGCACATTCGCCGGGAAAGCCTCAGATCACAAATTGGACATACATGGTGCTATTTTTTGTATTTTGGACGGTGTACTACGCAGTTCCGCATTTCATGCACATATTCAGTATTCAAAGGTTTTACATCCTGCGGCTTAACCCACTTTTGTTGCGGTTTACGTAAGCTTTGCTATTTCTTGTTGCCATTCAGAAGTCAAATCGCGTTGTCACTGGACCATACTCACCGTCTGGAGGTGTGCATAATCTAGTATGAGCATTAGCGTGTAGTTTCGAAAGAAGTGGAAGCTTACAAAGTGATGTTACAGAATAAGATTTAGGTGAGACGTACAATTTTAACTAACTTATTTCGGGAATTCGTACAACGCGATTTAGCTGTATCTCTGAAACCTGTCTCACATCTCGGAGGCTGATGTTACAAACTACTCCGCCCTTGACGAATCGCGGGCGACCGGTCCGGGTCATTATCCGCTAGGAAGACTGCTCCTGAGAGCGATCACGCCATTAATAACGCAGTTCCCCGGATGGCCAGTGGAACAGATTAATCAGAGGCGAGGAAACGGCCGGTCTGGCAGGGGTGCCCTTTGATGTATTCGCCTAATTAAGGCCGGGGCGGCGAGTGCGATCTCCGGGCGCGCCGCGCGTGTCGATCGTGATAGCTGCCTGCCGCTTCCATCCCTCTCCCTCGCCTCTCATCCCACCTCCACCCCCACCCCTCTGACTTCTTCCTCTTTCCTACCTCTTTTCCTCAACTGTCAACCATCGGCGGTGGCGAGATGGCGAAGAGAAACTGCCTTTCCGCCAGACGTGAGCTGCAAGAGACCAGATCTGCACAGAGTGCTGCTCGCAAGAGAACAGCATGCGGTACTGGTGTTCAGCATCTCGTCAACCGCTTGCGAGATGCCAGAGATCGTAGCCGGCCACAGGCACGCCACGCCAGCAGCGACACAGCGGCGACTGCAGGAATGCCGCAGCAGCTGCGCGGCTGCACTCGCCGATCGTAAACGTCGCTCTACAGCAAACCTCCATGTTAATGAGCCTACAGGTAGAAACTAGTTCGACATTTTACTACGTCATCAGCTGCAGGTAGTCTCTCATTTCAAAATTAAATCTCTCGAAAACTACACTACTGGCCATTAAAATTGCTACACCACGAAGATGACGTGCTACAGACGCGAAATTTAACCGACAGGAAGAAGATGCTGTGATACGCAAATGATTAGCTTTTCAGAGCATTCACACAAGACTGGCGCCGGTGGCGACACCTACAACGTGCTGACATGAGGAAAGTTTTCAACCGATTTATCATACACAAACAGCAGTTGACCAGCGTTGCCTGGTGAAACGTTGTTGTGATACCTCGTGTAAGGAGGAGAAATGCGTACCATCACATTTCTGACTTTGATAAATGTCGGATTGTAGCCTATCGCGATTGCGGTTTATCGTATCGCGACATTACTGCTCGCGTTGGTCGAGATCGAATGACTGTTAGCCGAATATAGAATCGGTGGGTTCAGGAGGGTAATACGGAACGCAGTGCTGGATCCCAACGGCCTCGCATCACTAGCAGTCGTGATGACAGGCATCTTATCCGCATGGCTGTAACGGATCGTGCAGCCACGTCTCGATCCCTGAGTCAACAGATGGGGACGTTTGCAAGACAACAACCATCTGCACGAACAGTTCAATGACGTTTGCAGCAGCATGGACTATCAGCTCAGAGACCGTGCCACGTCTCGATCCCTGAGTCAACAGATGGGGACGTTTGCAAGACAACAACCATCTGCACGAACAGTTCAATGACGTTTGCAGCAGCATGGACTATCAGCTCAGAGACCGTGCCTGCGGTTACCCTTGACGCTGCGTCACAGACAGGAGCGCCTGCGATGGTGTACTCAACGACGAACCTGGGTGCACGAATGGCAAAACGTCATTTTTTTCGGATGAATCCAGGTTCTGTTTACAGCATCATGATGGTCGCATCCGTGCTTGGCGACATCGCGGTGAACGCACATTGGAAGCGTGTATTCTTCATCGCCATACTGGCGTATCACCCGGCGTGATGGTATGGGGTGCCAATGGTTACACGTCTCGGTAACCTCTTATTCGCATTGACGGCACTTTGAACAGCGGACGTTACATTTCAGATGTGTACGACCCGTGGCTCTACCCTTCATTCGATCCCTGCGAAACCCTACATTTCAGCA
The DNA here is from genome assembly GCF_021461385.2 of Schistocerca piceifrons. Classification (NCBI taxonomy): domain Eukaryota; kingdom Metazoa; phylum Arthropoda; class Insecta; order Orthoptera; family Acrididae; genus Schistocerca; species Schistocerca piceifrons. The sequence continues at coordinate 381,350,634 of NC_060142.1, forward strand.
GGATAATGCACTACCGCATGTTGCAGGTCGTGTACGGACCTTTCTGGATACTGAAAATGTTCGACTGCTGCCCTGGCCAGCACATTCTCCAGATCTCTCACCAATTGAAAACGTCTGGTCAATGGTGACCCAGCAACTGGCTCGTCACAATACGCCAGTCACTACTGTTGATGAACTGTGGTATCGTGTTGAAGCAGCATGGGCAGCTGTACCTGTACACGCCATCCAAGTTCTGTTTGACTCAATGCCCAGGCGTATCAAGGCCGTTATTACGGCCAGGGCTGGTTGTTATGGGTACTGATTTCTCAGGATCTATGCGCCCAAATTGCGTGAAATTGTAATCACATGTCAGTTCTAGTATAATATATTTGTCCAATGAATACCCGTTTACCATCTGCAATTCTTCTTGGTGTACCAATTTTGGATGGCCAGTAGTGTAATATCTCTAGACGAGTGCATCAAACGGTGTGTTTATTGCGAAAGCTATAAGAATTTCACGTAGAAGTGATACAGAAGTTTCGGAATGGTTCAGAAAGTTGCTAACAGACGCCTCTGTAAGCTGTGCACCTAGTACAATATCAACGTGCATAACCAAACACCTCCTTTGCAAGCAGTCTTTGCAATTACGTTACAATCTTTGTAACTTAATCGCTTGTTTCTTATCTCTGTCTGAGTGACTCTTCCTAAAACAGCCTACCGAAACTTCTCAAAAATAATTACCAAATAAACTAATTCCTAACTTAAAGTCGTACACTGTGCAAAACTCTAACTATACTGAATTATACAGAGACCTAATATGATTTGCTCAACACTGTCAACAAATGGAAGCTAACTGTTTCTATAAAAATTCAGTGCTACTCTGAATGTAACCAGAGTTCTGAAATAAATGCGCAGTTGAACTTACAAAGAAATCCCTGGACTAAACTGTATTTTTGCTTACCTATAGTGTCTTGACATATGTTTCTGCATATTTCTCGAAAGCAGCACACGGAATACAGCAGCAACGCAAGATTAAAATGACTATGACTGAACATTCTGTACGCCAAATTACAATGTGCGTTCTTACATTATTAACAAAATGAACGTTGGGAATTTTGACTGGTAAGAAATGACTTATGACCAAAATCAAATGAAACTCTGTATTCAAAATGGCTCTGAGCACTATGGGACTTAACATGTGAGGTCATCAGTCCCCTAGAACTTAGAACTACTTAACCCTAACTAACCTAAGGACACCACACGGATCCATGCCCAAGGCAGGATTCGAACCTGCGACCGTAGCGGTCGCGCGGTTCCGGACTGAAGCACCTACAACCGCTCGGTCACACTGGCCGGCCTCTGTATTCAAAAGTAAAGCTTTAAACATGAACTGAATGTTCACGATAGTTTGAATGTCCACGACAGTACTTACTTAACATGTCTTTAAGAAGCAACGTTAAGCAAGGGGAATCTCATCTTCCTATCAGTGCAGCCCATATAACAATCCTGCTACCAGAACTTCGTTACTACAAGTTCGATAACATAAAACAATGCTACGCGCTTGCGTGCTTACCTCAGTCTCTCAACATTCCAGAAAAACTCGCAAATAATCTCCTTAGCTTCTGTCCCCATAATTGAATCAAAAAATTTTCATTCGCCAATTATATAAATCACATATCACACCAATGTAGAATATTTCCTGACCCTTCAGAATATATCTCCTACTCAACACTACTCAACTTAATATGCGTGTAATTTGGCTAGCGCTCTCAGGCAGAGGCGGGTAGCAACGCGAAGATACTGGAGCAGTAGTCAAAGATAACTCAGCTACATAGGTTTTCTATGTGTGAGTTATGCATATCGATATTTACGTAAGAAACAGAATTTTCAGAGTGATCAAAATAAAATGCTTAGCTCACATATCCTCCCCGTTTTGCAGCCATAATTTTGTATGAAATGTTTTACCAATGATAAATGAGTGAGTGCAAAATTAGGATGGTAAAAAGTGAACAGATGCTGAAAAACGTTACAAGAGTGAGGCATTGAGAAAAGTATTAACCTACCAACAACTACATATTTACAGAGAATAAATATTTCTTCAGTTACAATCAAGAGCAAAAGTAAATAACTTAATATGTTACTTAGGAGGTGCTTTACATATATATACAAAGTATAGAATAATCTATTTACAGTATGATCATCTACAGATAAATTCTACGCAACCAAGGAAAACAAGTGTATGTTAAAAACTACATTTTTCAGGAGACCCTTTTATTGATTTTCGTGAAACAGAAAACTGAAAGAACTTTTTTCACGTTGTTAATAACAATGATTTGGACTCATATAATTACCTGTATGAACTTTAGATTCAAAATTACGTATTTAAGGTTTCACGTGTCTTAGACCATTTCTCCCGCCTTAAGAACAGAACTTACACTATCGCGTCCGATTAATACAATAACACATACCTAATTTAAAGTGATGAAAACAAACAGAACAAAAGAAATAATAATGTCCTCACTTAGAAAAAAGTCTGCACAGAATCTACAGTTAAATGATTGACAAGTTAGCAGCACCAGTTCAACCACCATGGAATTCTTCTATGTCAGGGTAGATGTCCTCATCTTCATTTCTTTTGAGTTCTTTGTGAAAGTCGTGGAATGTAGGTGGAAAAAGTGGAAGAAGATCGAAAAGGTCTTTCTTTTTTTTCTTTTGAAACTGGTAGTGTGTCACTACGACATTTTCCAGGCTGCAGTCGAGCACCTGTCGTGCCTTGACAAATGAAGCTTACTGATTGAAACGGCTCATCCTCATTGAGACCTGCGGCACAGCATTAATAGGCACTGCGTATCGCTATTACAGCGCCCCCTGTTAACAGCTTTTCGAACTATTTCGAAGCTTCTGTGTAATTCTTCTATAAAATTCTTACAGCTTTCACAATAAGCATACCGTCTATACATCTTAGTATTAGAGATATTTAATTTTGAAATCAAAGACTCTTTCGCTCAGAACCCTGTACTTTCTTCGTAGAGTATAATGCATCGTCGAGTACCCTAAGTTATTGTCGAATATTTTAGGAAAAGCGTGACAAATTTGAATAAATATTATCTTTTCGTTATTTAATAATTGTTCCTCCTGAACGCGAGCACCATCTTTTAAATTTCAGAGTTTCGCAGAATCGCAGAATGATAGCAAATTTACTCTGGCATGTGGGTTCGATTAAGATATAAATATTCAGCCCGTTAACACGAAATAAATCAATAGTGAGTGTAGCATTTAAAAACTCGTAGTATGTAGTAATTTCTGGTGTAGTATTTTTTTCTGCCGCCCTGGTAGTCGCGCGGTCCGGGCGCCTTGCTACGGTTCTCGCGGCTACCCCCCTCGGGTGTGGATGTGTGTGTTGTCCTTAGCGTAAGTTAGTTTAAGTTCGATTTAGTGGTGTGTAAACCTACGGACCGATGACTGCAGCAGTTTGGTCCCATAGGAACTTATCACAAATTTTTTTTAAAAAATGTAGTTTTTGTTTACCAAGTTTGTTGCTCTTTCTTCAAATTTAAGAGTTTGTTAGCATGCCACTCCTTTTCGAACTGCACCTAAGTGATCACACAAGGTTATGAACTCTGTTCCTGCTATGAAATATACCTTCATATGCTGAAAGCGACCCGTAAGTAACGCAGTCTGACTGCAACTTAATGTTTCGGACGTGGCTCAAGAAAGCGCTACGGAAGGGTGGAGGGGGCGGAGGAAGAAAAGGGGGGGGGGGGGAATGAGTTTCTCAAAAGTAACACATGTGAAACTTAAACACTGACAGCAAACCTCATTCGATACTGCCTCAAAGTACAATAAAACCGCGCCTTATACACTCGATTTGTGCTGGACGAATGTGTCTGTCATTTTGCCTGCGACGCGTAATAACCTGAAACCTTACGATGATACCGCGTCCGCAGCCGTATAATTCGAAAAACAGCGTTAGTGTTGCCTTACATGTAGCGCTGGAGAGTTCTTAAGGAAAATAAACGCAAACTCAGCAAGCCCGTATAGCCTAGGCCCTAAACAAACCGCAATATAAGTGAAAGGAACAAGTTTTGTATGAAGCAAATATTATGTGTTCAATATGGAGATAGGATACACATGCTAGAATCTGTAAATGAAGGAAACGTAATGAATTCGTTGTGTCGATATATATGAAACTAACAGTGTACAGGGTGTTTCAAAAGTGATGGTCAATAATTGACCCATGGAAAGTACAGACCAAAAGTAGCTAAAAAGCTCCAATAAACATGGGTCCGCAAATCAACCGTTGACGAGGTATCGCATTAATTCGTATTGGGAACCAAGTGCAAACGCCCCTGGATACCGCGGGATATATGTTGGTATTTCAAGGTTTAGTTTCGACTATCCGTTTGTTTACGCGTGCGTAAATCGGTGCCTCACAATCAGTTACAAACTCGTCATGGACAGAGGTTACACCAATGAAGAGTACGCTGACATGCGCTTCATGTATGGCAACACGAATGACAGTACCCTTGTGGCTGCACGCTTGCATAAAGAAGCTTTTCTTCTCCGCAGGTAGCCCGACAGGCTTATATTTATCCAGTTTCACACACCATGTACGAGAATGTTGACTCAGATGCATAACATCCGTTGTTGAAGAAGGGATGTTGCGCAATGTACACGGACGTTCTAGTACTTCAACAAGGAGGATTGCTACCCAAGAGCGTGTCCTGAGTCACAGCAGTGTGTGACGGATTTTACATCGGAACGTAAGCCCTCATAAATGCAGACTTCCCTCCCAGAGAGAATTCTTGGCAATAGGGCAACAACAGTGTACCCTGAATCTCCTGTTTGTCAGCAGTATTCTGTTCACGGATAAGGCAGGATTTACGCGTGACGGTATTTTTAACTACCACAACTGTCACATTTGGGCCGATGTCAATCCTAATGCAACACAAGTATCACGACATCAGCAGCGTTATTCGTTGAACGTCTGGGCAGGACTGCTCGGAGACGGCGTAATTGGACCACACTCCCTACCACAGAGACTAACCAGCTAGCAGTACATACGGTTTCTGCGGACTGTACTTCCATATGTGCATGATAATGTGAAACTGAAGCTACGCCTGAACACATGGTACATACGTGACGGTGCTCCAGTACATTTTCATTTACGAGTGCAATGGCTTTTAACTCAGACATATGGTCAACATTAGATAGATAGAGCAGAGTCTGTGCCATGGCCTCCATGATCTCCGTATTTAAATCCCAGGGACTTCTGCGTATGGGGTCATGAGAAAAGCGTGGTCTACGCTACCAAGATCAACTCTCTTCGAGGAATTACGCTTGCGGTTTGAAGCAGCCTTCCAGCATTTATAGAATTCCCCAGGATTGCCTGATGTGAGTTAACGAGCTTTGCGCTCTCATTTAAATGTATGGCCGAAAGAGTTAGCCTACAGGAATTGTGAAACGAACCCTGTCGTCCAGGACCGCGTGCCACAAAGCGCGTAGATTCAACACGATATGGGGAAATTCACAGGCGTCTATTGTCTATTGAGGCCTAAACGCTGTAGTGTGAGAGTGAGACAGACTAGAACCTACGTCATAGGGAAACCCAATAGAAGGCTTTTGTGGCCGAGGAGGCGTAGCAGTGTTAAATATGACGGATCTAAGATCGCCTATAAAGAGAAACATTTGTGGAAACTATTTAATTCTGTAGCAATGCAAGGAATCAAGACACAGTAATTTTAATCCGCCATCCTCCATAAATTTTCATGGTGATCCCAATAAAACTGGAATATTGATGGTTCAAATGGCTCTGAGCGCTATGGGACTTAAGAATATTGATCAAATCTATAACAGTTTAGGATTTACTGTCAAAATGAAATTAACAAGTTTTGTAACAAAGACCTCAATGCTAAAATCTGAACGCTTTGGTCGATCTTAACGATCGAAATTTCATATAGAAGCGCATCATTAAAATAACAGATATTGTTAATATCAACTCTGAAACTTTATTTGTTCAAAATATATAGTAAATTTAAATTATCAGTATTTTCAGTTAAGCATCAGATCATGTCCTCCACACAAAACGCATTGAACGATGACAGCATGACACCTTATTGAAACGTCAGGTAATAGAATATTTGTTGTAAAGTTTAGTACATAATATTTATTTTTGTTCGTCATTTATTAATCAAGAAGCACATTGGTGCAAGTCTACTGGCCGTGACATTCAAAGTTAAGAAGGAAATTGTATTGGTTTTATGTAAAAGAATTTAACGTTTATTATGTAATAGATACTGTTGTTACTTTATTTAGAACTTGAAAGTGGTCAGGCTTTAATTATTTAAATATGTTGAAATGCAAAGTAATGTAGGACAAGCTGTAGCCAATCAGATGTACGGCTTCAGGAAAGGGAACTGCCCTATTCAGTTGAGCGAGGATATTGGGTGCACGGGAAACGCGGCGGGGGACGGTCTGGGAGAGAGCTGGTGCAGACGCGAAAGCAGACAGTTCGGCTGAAGACACCAAAGGGTACAGATCGGATTGAGACGCGAAAGCGGACGGTCGGTCTTTAGGCAGCTAGGAAGTGAAACGACTTAGAAAATTTCGCTTTGTATGGTACCGCGGGACTTGGTCTCTGAGCGGTGAGCAGCTTCGCTCCTGATATGAACTCTTCACTTTACACGTAGATAACTTGTATTTCGCGATGAGATTTTGAATGATCGAACTGTGTCAAATGGATATGCGCTCTAGTGTAATAGTAACTCTATTAGTTTGCTTTCTGAATAAACATTAATCTAACCAAATCGCAATTGTGTGGCCTACATCGTTTATGGGTCGTTAATTTAGTTCCCAATATTATTATTACTCTTATTATATGTTAACTTTGTATTTCACGAACTTGCCATCACCCTGACAGTTTAACCAAAGGGTCACAAGTGTTTAATTTAAGGCGTGTAATGCGACACGTGTGGTTCAAAAAATTGTTCAAATGTCTCTAAGCACTATGGCACTTAACATCTGAGGTCATCAGTCCCCTAGACTTAGAACTACTTAAACCTAACTAACCTAAGGACATCACACACATCCATGCCCGAGGCAGGATTCGAACCTGCGATCGTAGGAGCAGCGCGGTTCCGCACCGAAGCACCTCGAACCACTCGGTCACAGCGGCCGCCGCATGTGGTTCAACCCCTAGACGAGTTTGAGCCAAGACATTTCGACAAAGAAGAACTGCATGTGAACCCGAACACCTTTGGGATGTTAGCTCGCACTGAGAGGCTTCGCAAATCATCTCAGAGACGAGTTAAATGTTGCATTCAGACGCGTTGACAACGTTTCGAACACCTACTTTAACGTTTACAGATGGCAAGTGTTCTCAGACACTGATGAATCGGAACAGGAAATGTGTTGTATCTCGACAATCGTTGATTTCTGGAGACGTGTTTATTGGAGCTTTTTAGAAACATTTGGCCTGTACTTCCCATATGTGAATTACTGACCATCACTTCTGAAACAGCCAGTATAATGCGTAAACAGTTCTGATATACAAGTTAGACGTTATCGTTAGGAACAAATGTTGGACTAGAACATCAGCATCCGCTCCGTGCGTCATGTGACATAAAGAACGTAAAAGTCAGTTAACCACTTGTTACTGAATATCCCTGATAGTCAAATAAACTGTAAGTCACTTCAATTTTCAAATGGTTAATTCAGAGACGGATATTGAGAACAAAGGCATTACACTATCCACGTTAAGCCGAAATGCAAAATGAAACGCGAAAAGGACCTGACTTTAAGTAACTTCAGCACCCTAACTGTTTCCATTCTTGTGAATGCTGTTGATGATGAGACTTTAAGGCTGTAAGGTCTTGGTCGAAGAAACTTCTGTTCCACACGTTTCGTCCGTAGCTGCAGCATTCATCATCGGAGGTGCTCCTGCCGACAGTCGGCAAGACTCAGCGTCTGTTAACAAGATTCAGCGTCGCCAGAAGCACCTCCGAAGACTTATAGTGCAGCTCTGGCTGAAACGTCTGGAACAGACGTTTGTTCGATCGTGGCCACACAGCTCTGAAGTCTCTTCAGCAAACTAAGACATCCGCTCGTGAAAGACTTCGTTGTATGATAATGTGAATACAGCCCAAATTGTGCCTGCTTGATGCGATCTCACCATTATGTTGAGGTTGCTGGCTCAATGTGCCCCTATCAAGTACAACAGACAAGAGTCTTATGTGCCCTTAGCGCTTTGATTGCCTGACACCAGCCAAAGGTCTAGCATTGCTACATGTCTGCTGTTTGTTGATTGCAAAGATATACTGCTTGTGCAAACAGGTTCAAATGGCTCTGAGCACTATGGGACTTAACTTCTAAGGTCATCAGTCCCCTAGAACTTAGAACTACTTAAACCTAACCAACCTAAGAATATCACACACATCCATGCCCGAGGCAGGATTCGAACCTGAGACCGTTGCTGTCGCGCGGTTCCAGACTGAAGCGCCTAGAACCGCTCCGCCACCCCGGCCGGCCTTGGGCAAACAGGGACGGCTAGTGATTGGTCGTCTGCGAGTCAACAAGCGACTTACGCGTGGTGCGTGGGTGCACAGTGTATTAAAGGAGATTGCAACAAAGCGACTGCTTGTCAAACTATAGCTGATTAGTCAGTATTTCGTTTACAGTTAACAATGAATTCTCTAGCTTATTAAATGAGAACGGCACAAAGCTCTCTTGTTATTCAGAATTCAGATATGTTGCTATTTCTAAAGCGCAATGCAACTCACTTAAAATATACTTCAACTATTAATCGCGACACATTAGCCTCTCTAATGATTTTCTAAGTGTAAAATTGTAAAGAAGTGTGCCGGCCAGAGTGATCGTGCGGTTCTAGGCGCTACAGTCTGGAACCGCGAGACCGCTACGGTCGCAGGTTCGAATCCTGCCTCGGACATGGATGTGTGTGATGTCGTTAGGTTAGTTAGGTTTAAGTAGTTCTAAGTTCTAGGGGACTGATGACCTCAGAAGTTGAGTCCCATAGTGCTCAGAGCCATTTGAACCATTTTTTTCTAAAGAAGTGTATACAACTGAAAATGTATATTTTACTCTGCAATTGAGTGTGCGGAGCTGCTGGCAGATAAAAATTATACCGGCCCCGCTTATAGTTCCAGTCAGCCGAACAATTTCAAACAATAACTGCTCCGCTTCAAAGTGAATCATTAATTAGGCAAATAACTCCTACGAAGTAAGTCATTTTCCCTCCACCTCTGTCCGCAGCTCGTGGTCGTGCGGTAGCGTTATCGCTTCCCACGCTCGGGCTCCCGGTTTCGATTCCCGGCGGGGTCAGGGATTTTCCCTGCCTCGTGATGACTGGGTGTTGTGTGCTGTCCTTAGGTTAGTTAGGTTTAAGTAGTTCTAAGTTCTAGGGGACTGATGACCATCGATGTTAAGTCCCATAGTGCCCAGAGCCAGAGCCTCCACCTCCTATCTTCCAGTAAGGTATATAGGACAGCTACTGTGAACTGGCAGAGTTTAAGCTGTGAGAGGAACCACGCCCTCGTAGTTCAGATGTTAATAACAAAAGAAAAGGCTACGGTTCCACACGCAGTTTTAATCTGTCAGACAGCCTCAAAAGGCATCGTTCCTATGGCTTTACAACCAGCCTTAAATTTACGTTTATTGTCTTCGAATTCGAGAAGGAACTTGTCTTTCTGAAGAGTAGCGAATGAGAAGACGTAAATGTCATTCTTGCTTTCTGTACTCGCATGAGTCAAACATCTGAAATCTCATTTAAAGTGATATACGTTACCGTACTTGGCTGAGAAAAGCCTCAATACGTAGGCGTATATCTATATTGGCATCTGTACGCAACAGCCGACGGACAACGAGAGGAAGTTGGCTGAAATTATGACAATTCCGTTTGAATTCTTGTTATGACCTGGTCACCAGGAGTGTGAGCACTCCAATAATAGTTGTGATTACATACAGTATAGTTTGTTAAAAACATACTACCAACGGTTTTAGAAAAGCTTAAGCACAGCAATGCAAATGTCAGCACGTGTAACACCCTGCTGGTTTAAACATATGTCTCGTAGTAATTCTATCCACAAAAAATCTCACAATTCTAACAAAATCATAAATGTCTTCCGTATTGCGGGCAGAAACGAGTGTCAACAGAATGCCAAGTTCCGAGGGGACGTAACACTCCTCCTTCTGCAGGCCACCAAACCAACATAAGAAGCCAGCGCCACCAAGTGTCCGTTATAAGTGAGTCATGTCCCCCTGGAAGGTGAGAGAGAGAACCCTTGGCTAATGGTACATTCTGCTAGCTCCACGCTACTTAAGATGCACCAGTCAATCACAGTCCGACCCACTTGGTCAACTATTGCCACCATTTTCTAATATTTTATTGTGTTAAATACTAATTTCCTTGGTTCAGTCAGATTTGTCAATCGTAAGTTGCTATTTCTCTCTTCTAAGTGCTAGTTTTAATTATCGTCCTATTGCTCTTATATCTCTGCTCTGAGATTTGGTAGGATAATATCTGTCGTAAAACCTTTGCTATCCATTCCTTGGGAGACCATTTCTTGCTGCACGCGGAAACCCACCTGCGCTATGTTCTAGCCTTTACTGTGGTCGCTTCCAAGAAGAGTTTCTGATCGGCAAGTGGCATAGCATTGCATTAGCGGCATCCTCTGTCCAAGAGTGAAAACTCAATGCACAGAATTCAAGTGTCTAGAGTCTTTAACGCATTTTAATAGCAGAATGGAAGGTCAGTAGAGTATGAAAGTATTTTGTAAGAAGTCGATTTAAGGATGAAACAAGGAAGATTACATTTCAAGGACTCTTTGACACAGTAATAGTTGAATACAGATCTGTCTCACGTATTGGGAAGGAAATTGGCCGATGTAACAAACTGTTCAGCCATTAGCCCTAAATTCTGCGTCAATGTCTTAGCCTGAATCGCAGTTCTCATTGTATCCATGTCAGATGAACAAGAAGTGAACGCATCAAGGCAGCACTGGAAAGTATATACAGTAACAGTTCAAACATTATGGCCACTGCCCTCCCTTCTCCCACCCCTAAATTAAATGCCACCTGATGGCTTTGGGGGCAAAGGGATGACATTCAATCGACAGTATTAACACACTCATACTATATACTGCATGTCAATGAGCAAGAAGTGAAACAAGCAGCTAGAGGAAACGGCTTGTTTGGAAGCAGGCATGAGCAGGCGCATAGGGCACACCACGGGCAGTACAATGGAAAGCTCTTAGAGGGCGCCCCGCAGCGCGACTCAACGAGCAGGTGCCAGGCGACCCATGCAGGAGAGCAACTAGTGAGCCACTGGAGTGGGAAAGCAAGAGGCTTTAGAAAACTGCGTTTCGGAATTTCCAAATGGATACGAACAAACCAGTGATACACTTGATCACATGAACAGTGTGTGGTACCCTCACACTGGACGCATGTAGTTTTCAGGCGTCTGGAGAAGGCACAAAATGTCCGAATTGCGGAAATGAACTAGGAAGGAGTAAAGAGCTGAGATTTCGATGCAGCTTAATGGTAGGCCTTTGCGATTGGCTGAGGGAGTTTCCACACAAAATAAGAGGAATGCTCCTATTGATCGGAAAAAGATGTGACATGGAGCATGAAAGGACCCATGTGAGGGACAGTTTTGCTATGAGAAATACAAGACCAAAATTTTGGAGGACACTGTCCTGTGAACTGGTGTCAGGTGCAGAACTGGTCGCATAACGCTCTGCACGATGCAGAGGAGAAATTTGTGTGAACACTGTGTTCACTGCGGCTGATATTCAGCTAGATATTAGCTGCAGCGTTGTTAAGCTCCAGCTACGGAGAAACGAACCAGCCACAGTTAACTGTTCTTGTGAGAACTGAGAGGGCATTGCAATATGCACACTGCTCCAGCCATGCGTGTGCCTGTCGTCATATTCCAAGACTAGGGATGAGTGTATGTTTTCTCGCCTCACGAGAAACATAGGAGAGTTTCTGCTGATAAAATCAGCAAAGGTTTTGATTAGCTTTTATAGGAATTTCAGAGGACGAGAGCAGCCATGCAGATGACAGCTCATCGCAGCTAAGGTAAATACCACAAGCAGAGGTGTAACTTGTTGCTTCACAAGCTCGCGACCACCGTAAACTCGAGCAACCTTGGGTAATCTTTTGCTCAATGTGTCACAAAACTAACCATCCTCCGTAGACTTGATTGTCAACCTAAATAGTGCCGAACTTAGAACCGGAATCAGATGATTTATAGTAGTATTGGCCAACTTCATGATGTAGGAACAAGAATAATGTTGTAAAGAAACTTCTAGTTAAAATCTGCTATTGTTGTGTTTAGAGTGATTTCATTTACTCGGGACAAGATGCGTTATCTTGACAACTGTCTTAACATTTTCACGTTGCAAACTGTGTAAATTCGTGTATTTCTGGGAAAAAATAGCATTAAAAACGAATTTATTTACAGCTTAAACACCATTGTGCTCTGTTATAGAATATGGGTCCACTCCTTACCCCAGTTATTTATTCTACAGACGTTAACGCACTCAAACAGTGTTTGTGCTGAACTCTCGCGAAAGAGAAAAGGAATGAAGTGTCAGAAGCATCTTCATTGCCCCTCCAAAGTGTGGCCAAGAACTATCACGAAGAAGGAACGGTATGACAGTTGTGTTATGTGGGCTGCATGACAACAGGCGAAATCTCTCACCAGGCCCTCATTGTTGGTGGGAGACATTATCTTTTAGCCATCTTTAAGTATTCACCGTGCGCTTAGAAAGCTTCGTCGGATTTCACATCGTTTCCATTTCGTGATCGATTGGAACTTAATTTCCGAGTAGCCCTTGTATATAAGTGGAGCAAGAGGAGTGGGCAATCATTTTGATGACACATGGAGAAATCCACTGACAGAAGCAGCTACGACAAAAGGGCACCAGGGAAACGAAGTTCGTCTGCTGTTCGTGTTCTTATGTCGTGAATATCAATGGATAATGGTTGAAGAAGAGTGAAATCACAAGTAGGCGACAACATACTGGACATCTATGCCTCATCATAGAACTTGAAGATTGCAGGCATGCCCACTTTGTAAAGTAGGATGGACGATTATATGTGGTAGATCTGATGTGAAGGTACAATACAAGTGCAGCTGTGTTTTGAACCACACAATTCAGTGCATATTGTTGAAAATGGGGCTAACAGGGCAGACTATCCCTACTCGTTTCCATTTTGACCCAGTGACATCGTCAATTACCGTAGCTGTGAGTAACTGATCATAGAAATTGAACTGTGGACCAAAATAAACATATCGCCTGATAGAATGATTCACATTTCCTGCTAGATCACGATCATTCACTATCATCAAGGGGAACGGCGCCTAAAGGATGCATATGCCACGAACGCAGACCAGAGGATGGTATAATGCTATGGGAGACATTCACCAGGGCCTCCATGCGATCCATGGTATTAATCAAAGGCATCATCATGGCAACCTGGACTATGTGAACTTTATTGCGGAAAAACCGGATTCCCTTCATGCTCGTTATCTTCCTCAACTGCATCGACATCTTACAGCTGGATATCTGTCCCTGTCATAAGGGCAGTATCATGATACACCGGTTTTTGGAGCACGGTAGCAACCTCACGTCGATGTCTTGGCCAGCAATTTCATCTGATGTGAACACAACGGGACACAACTGGGAACCTATGAGGAGCCACCGCCACACCCATCAACCACCGGCTCCAGTTTACAGAAACTGTGCAACCTGTGCGTAGACATCTGAAGCCACATAGACACATAGACCTTACCTCCACGAACCTACAAAGAACTTGTCTAATCTGTGGCATCCAGAATCGCTGCTGTATTCGTGTTGCTAATATGGACGTATACGCTGTTAAGCAGTTGGTCATAACATTCTGCCCGCGCAGTTTATGTGATATATTAAGGTCTTCTTTGATCTTTGATTCAGTGAAGCGAAATTCCTCTGAAGGATAATAGGATCAATGAGCCTCCCACGAAAATACGTTGAAGTTCTTACACTGCTGCATGACAACATGAAAGGCACTGTTCCCTCCAGTATTTGGCAGGGAGAATCATCTGAAGTCGTCAAAGCTGCTAAACAGGGATACGCAGTCGCCTCAATTTATTCTCACTATTTGTCATCGCAACCATTCATCTTATAAAAAAAACTGTAATACCACTCACAGATCAGATCTTAGGCCTGTTATAATCGTCCTACTGATGCTTAAAAGGCAATATGAAGGGCGATATATGATCGTGGGGCATGGTCAGCCTGTCTCCGATCCCTCCAATCATTACTGCCAGTAGATGAATCCTGGTGCTGCTGTTTCGTCCATGTCAAGCATGTTACACTGGAGCGGAGGTGAATTGTCATCTTAATGGAATGTATTTTCCATTAACAATCAAATATTAGGTCGCACGAGCGTTCGTTTCTAGGAGGACATGCTTCACAGAACGCCAAACAATGGGACATGCGACCATAGGATACCGTCTTTCCACGCATTAGAGGTATGATCTCTCATCATTAGGGGATAAATATCACGTGCCGTCACGTCGTTATGGACATAATTGTATTCGATGAAAAGGGTCCTGACATGTGAGAGGGAGTCAGAAATATGTGCTACTGCGACAGGTGCCATTCGGGATGCAGGGGCCAGTTCATCACTCAAGCTTCCCGCTAATCCGTTCGGTGGCGGGTCATGATTTAACCATCATAACAGAGAGCCGCTCATGCATGGACGCTGACAAGACGGAGGGCACTGTCTCGTGGAGGACAATTTATCGTTTCGTAACTGACTTTGATGATAGGACTCATAAGGCAGCCAAATGCCGCTGCAGTCTGTGTACCTTAGCCTTTGGCATTGGTAAAATGTGTGGCAAATGGGGTAGTCACGAAACCAAATGAGTTTTAACAAAATCCACCTTTTGTATCATATGTAATTCTCACAAGAGGTTGCCACAAACATTGGAGCGGATCATTTGAAGGAGGCATTTGTAGTTAAGTGAGGCCATGAATGCATGTCTTGCATAAAGGTGATCCCCACACATCCAGTAACGGTTATAAGCCCACTCTCCCTGCTGCAAGACCTCTACCAACGACCATAGCACTAGACTTCGTCGGATTCATATGGCTTTCCTCAGCAGTCTCATACTAGTTGATCCTTTCCAGCCCCTCTCGCACCTCATCCACCGATCGAACCAAAAACACTAAGTATACACAGATACATGACAGATGAAAGCATGGCCCTCATTGTAATCCCAGTCAGCCAGCTCCGAAAACCGTGTAACAATGGATCAATGGCGATGGCGTAAAGAAGCATGATAGTAACAGGGCCGTTGATCAGTACTCGCAACGTGGCACTTAGGATTAGTCGCAAGATGGTATGTATAAATGTGTCAGGGATGACCATCCGTCACAGCACTTTCTCTAGAAAGTCATGACCCACTCTATCAAAGGTGTGGTCGAAGTCCACCACCACTAAGTCATCGCAAATGGCAATGTTCCTCTCACCACCAAAGCACGTTTTATCCGCAGAAGTGACTTGAGGGAGGACGTGCCGAAGGCGGGCGGCAAGAAACCGGGTAAAAGTCTTGAGGTCACAATCTGGCATGGCCGACGGCCAATAATGTTCAACTCCCTGACCAGTGGACGGCTTGAGGACCGGGTTAAGCCGACCCTCTACGAATGCAGCCGGGAGGCGAAGATCACAGTTCATCAGTTCGTGATACATAGCAGTCCAGCGTGAAGCCATTATGTCGTAGAATGCATCGTAAAACTCCAGTGGAAAGCGGACAGAGCCGGAAGATTTTTTTGCCATCGCTGTAAGAAACACCACATCAGCCCCGTCAAGGATTCCTGTCAAAGATCGGAGAACATCATTCACTGGTGTGGTATCCTGGTCCTGTACCAGACAGAAATTCTTGTAGTGGTCCTCAGAGGCACCTGCGATATCATTCTTAGACATCAATCAGCGACCATCTGGCCTGTCGAGTGAGCGGACCAGAGTTCTTTGACACCGCTGCTTCTCTTGGATGATATGAAGCATGGACAGGGATTCTCCTCTTACCAAGAATTGTGAAATTATATTTCATGGTTTGTTGCCAACGTAATTCGTTATCGATAGACGTAAAGCATAATTCGTGACGCCGAGCCACCATTGCAGTATTGAAGGATATGCTCGAAGGCATCTCACACAGCTGTTTTCAGTTATCTCCATGACCTGCCTGCATTTCGGATCCTGGATATGGGCGATGTTCAGCTTCCTGCCTCGATTGCGTCACACCTTTAGCCACTTGAGGACAACAATGCAAATGTAGGCGATACTGTCAGAGAAGGCTAAGGATCATAACTCAGCTTCAAAGTGTGGCAGTAGCGAGCCATTAGGAAACATAGACTGGGTCAAGATCACTCACTGAATGGCTGATAACATACATGTATCCAGGCTGATCACCACACTCGTGGTCCCAAGTATTAGCGAGGGTCAATTCCCTCATTAGCAGCTTAATTTCATGGCATGTGGTGCAACAGGGATGTTGTCCCTTCTGGGATAACATTCAACTGAAGTTGTCACTAAGAATAATATGGTCCTAATGGCCCACAAACAAAGGGGCAATCTCAAGAGAATCGCATCCGTTCCCGTCACTTGGCCATGCCTCAGCAAGTGTAAACATTGATGATGTGGACACTATGCAAGTCACAGCAAGACCCCTAGCCAATAGCAGGCGAGCCACTTCGTCTACTTCAGCTTATTCTTTTAAAAATATATCCATCCCACTACTACCGTCAGCACATAGCACGAGATAAGAAACATAGCCATAGTTGTTTCCAGGGCTCTCGGGTGTCCAGCCAGATGCGATCGTTAAAGTCCCACGATTTTTCGGCGAATATCCTTTCCATCATCAGGTGGTTCTGATGGAATGGTCTGTCTGCTCTCTCTCTCACCTTTCACTTTAGCCTCCTTGGGCAAGTGTATAGAGGAGTTTATATCCTGTTGGCACTTACTCCACAATGTATGTTTTGTGTGTGTGTGTGTGTGTGTGTGTGTGTGTGTGTGTGTGTGTGTGTGAGAGAGAGAGAGAGAGAGAGAGAGAGAGAGAGAGCTTCTTGGATAGTTTTGACTGTCTGTGTATTGTGGTGGTGTTCTGGTGGTGTTTCGTACTTGCCTGAGGTTGGCGAGATGTTGGGTATTTTAAGGATTAAGGATTCGTATTAGGACTTGGAGAGTCATCATAGGGCGTTTGT
This sequence comes from Schistocerca piceifrons, assembly GCF_021461385.2. NCBI lineage: Eukaryota > Metazoa > Arthropoda > Insecta > Orthoptera > Acrididae > Schistocerca > Schistocerca piceifrons. The sequence goes on from NC_060142.1 coordinate 381,367,880, forward strand.
GCTTATCATGGGACATGTCATACCGACCTAAGGAATGGATGAGGTTATTTCCAGATCTGGAAGAGCTCTTGTACAAAGATACCCCCGATCACGCATAATGCGTAATACGATGAAGATCTCTTTCATGAGTTCTCTGCCGGCTGAGGTGGTTGAGCGGATCTAGGCGCTACATTTGGAACCGCGCGACCTCTACGGTCGCAGGTTCGAATCCTGCCTTGGGCATTGGTGTGTATGATGTCCTTAGGTTAGTTAGGTTTAAGTAGTTCTAAGTTCTAGAGGACTGGTGACCTCACAAGTTAAGTCCCATAGTGCTCAGAGCCATTTTGAGTTCTCTGAACTCGACCTCTTGGTTAACAATGTTGTCTGCATTAAAGACGCACATTGTCAGGCCTTGGCTATTTGGTCGTCTATCTATGATGGGGTTTTGAAACTACTGATGAAGTCGCAGAGGGGAGCGACTGCTGGACTGCTGCCTGAAGGGCAACGACGATCTGGTTGTTCTCCTTCTGGGCCTCCCTGAATTCCTTTAACATTTCCATAACGAGGTCCATGGTCTGGACCATAATGCCTAACAATTGATCCGAGGAGCGGACTGAGCGTAGGGTTCCCTAGAGTGTCCTCTGTCTTGGTGGACCTGGTCGTTGTTTTTATGTCTTCCCTGGTGTTGTTCTTGTGGTTGCGTTTGGTGTTTTGGTGATAGGAATACATTTTCGAAGGAGAAACTACTTCCGTGTATTTTCCCTTGGTGTATCTGGTCTTGGTTTTACGCAAGTTTTGTCTGTGTGTATTGTCCTGTTTTGTCTCTCTGAGTGGTTTGATGTGGTGGTGGTGTCCTGTTTTCGTGTGAGGGGGGCGGCCTTCGCACCCTTTGCCTTCTGTGAGTGTTATTTGTGGACATCACAGTCTTGGTACCCTGCCATGTGGTTTTTCCCACACAGCGCGCACCTGATCTGTGGGTCCATGTGTTTCATTGCGCAAGTCCTAGTGTTGTGGGCTTCGGCTCATTTCCTGGAGCGCACGGGCATCTGGCATCAGGTGGCTATGTGATCCAGTCCCTGACACCTGAAGCATTACACCTCCTTATTCTTGTGGCGGAGCGGCTCCATGGTGACAGGGACTGCCAGAACAGCTTTGATCTTCCACCTGTTCCGGGGTATGTCCGGCAGAGTGACTTGAAATAATGGCCACTTACTCTCTGCCCCATTTTTGTCCATCTGCTCCACAGTTTTAACAACAAATCCCTGGGCAGTCAGATCTGTATTGACTGGTAGGGCAAAGAGCCGTCTGGGGAGGTCCCTAACGACGACGTTTCTGTTTCTTGTCTTGGTTGGTTGGTTGGTTGGTTTTTGGGGGAGGAGACCAGACAGCGAGGTCATCGGTCTCATCGGATTAGGGGCGGATGGGGAAGGAAGTCGGCCGTGCCCTTTGAAAGGAACCATCCCGGCATTTGCCTGGAGCGATTTAGGGAAATCACGGAAAACCTAAATCAGGATGGCCGGACGCGGGATTGAAACGTCGTCCTCCCGAATGCGAGTCCAGTGTGCTAACCACTGCGCCACCTCGCTCGGTCTCTTGTCTTGGTGGTGGAGAACGTGTAGTGTGGTATATTTTTTATGGTGTTGTAGTCTTCTCTGTCGTGTAGTGCGATCTTTATTTTGTCCCTCGTGTTGGTTTCGCTTTGAAGTTATCCCCTTTGAGTCGTGTTTTGATCATGTCGTGGAGTTCCCCGTCGTTGCGGGGAAAGTCCGTGACGATCGGAGGGAGACGGAGTGATGTGTGGTTCTGTGCTGTTGTTTCGTGTGGTATGTCTGACGCATCGGCCACAGCCTGAAACCTGTTCGGGGTGGGTTCCATTCCACGATCAGGTGGAAGTCTCGGCTGGCGAAAGGTTTTCCTCGCCAGCACAAAGCCCTCTGAATCCTCCCTAGCTTTATGGTTTCCCTCCAGGGCAGCCGTTTCCTGGTTCCCTTCCAGGGCGACGACAGGTGCTGTCAGTAGCTCTTGAACCACGGGCTCTTCAGGGGTAGGGGGGGGGGACTATTTGAGTTGGGGGGTGGGGTTCCTGCTCTTTTTATGGCTGTCCTTTCTGTCCATCTTTGTACGCTGCTGCTTCGTGGACGTGCACTTGAGTGGGGGGATTTGAGGAACTGCGATCGGTTAGGGGGTTGGCTAACAGTTGCGGGTGGCGGGAGGATTTTAGTCGGTTGACGGAACTTCTGCTTGCCATTTACGTCGAGGATATGTTGGGCGAGTCGGTTTCGGGCGTTGGCAAGCAGGAGTGGGCTCAGGAAAGGGGAGGGAGAGGATCGCAAATACTGACAGTGTAATTATTTGACTGTGTTTTACGTGTATTCTCATTTTGTGTAGACGTCGCAATGTAGAGAGCGGAAAGGGGGGTTGCTGCCTGGGGATTGCCAACTACAACCTTTGTTGCCATCGTTGGGTCTCCTGGTTGCATTGCTGGCCCTAATAGAACGATGGCAGACGCGACGTTCTGGACAGAGGCGGCGGAAAACTTGTCTTTGGTTCCGCGGCCTACTTCCAGGTCCTGGCCTACTTTTTCCCTATTCTTGGGGGGAACAGAGCCCAGCTCTGCGGCAGCCGAAATATCGAGAAGGAAGGGAAGTTACCCTTTCTTGATGTACTTGTAGAGCAGAGATCAAGTGGCACACTGGATCATAGGGTGTACCGCAAGCCTACACATATGGACTTATATTTACATGCCTCGAGTTTCCACCATCCTGCACAGCTCAGCGGGATGATCAACACACTGTTTCACAGGGCATACTCGATATTGGATGAACAAAGACTGCCCAAAGAACTCAAACACATAGAAAATGTGTTCCGCAACAACAGGTACAGCAATCGACAGATCCAGACAGCCTTCAGGCGACGTAAACGCAGTAGAAACCCAGAAGATGAACAGCCAAAGATGAGGAACCAGGCCTTGCCCTATTCCGTATGCAGGCAACGTGACGTCAAAAATTGGGAGACTGCCAAAACAAACAAACTTGACACGGTCTACCGACCACCGTCCAAGATACGCGCCTTAATGAGGACAGTGAAAGATGGATTTGGCCTAAAGAAAGCGGGGGTATCGGCACTGGCAGAACACTGCATGGAAACTGGACATTACGCGAAAAACGAAGAGTCCAAGTTTATGGCCCCTACCAGCTTCTACTGGGCAGCATATTCAAGGAGGCCATTGAAATTCGCTTAACGGACAATCTCATGAACCGAGACACAGGTTTTCAACTGAGGAAGGCATGGAAACCCTTACTTAGCTCCATCAAGGAGTCACTCCTCAAGCGAACACAAGGTCCTTCCACGACGGCTGCCGGGGACACTCCGTGAGATTTTGCATCTTCCACCACCCGGCGCGACGACAGGAACGGCGCGCACCTAGGACGGCGCCCGCAAACGGAGCGTCGGCGCAGCAGGGAATCGAAGCCCGACTGACGGACATGAATAACACCGACAATGAGCAGACAGACAGCCTGACAATGTGCGTCTATAACGCAGACGGCATTGTTAATCAAGAGGTCGAGTTCAGAGAACTCAGGAAGGAGCTCTCCATCGACATAAGCATGATGAGAAAACCCACGTAAAACCGGTAATAAAAACGACAATGCCCAACTGCGTTAACTACCGTAAAGACAGGCCAACCCAAGGCGGAGGAGTGGCCATATACATAAAAAGAGGGATATCCCACCACAAGGAATTCTTACCAGCTATCAATAAAATCGAAGCAATGGCGGTGGAAGTAACAACTGCCACCAGGCCCCTAACAATCGTTGCAAAATACCGCCCCCACAAGACGAGATAGACGAGAGAGACATAGCTGCTCTAGGGCAAATTGGAGGCAAATTCATAATAGGAGGCGACTTCAGGGCCAAACACCCCGATTGGAACTCTAGAGTAACCTTCAGAGCAGGTGCCAAACTGCAACAACTAGCGCGCAACCACAACTTCGAGACATGGGGTCCGGTCGAGCCCACACATTTTCCAAAAAATGTAGGTATGCTCTATGTGTTAGACATAGCCCTCACTAGGAGGATCGCGGGGTTTGTGGCCACAAGGATATTCAACAGAATGTCTTCCGACCACAATCCAGTGATTCTAGACGTCGATGTGGGAGAATGGTTAGCACTCCCACGGTACCAGACGTTTTACAAACGTGCAAACTGGGAGCGATACCGAGAAACCGTCGCCTCTGATATTGCTGGCGCTCCGCCCCCTACTGCCCAAACAGTAGAACAACCGCTCCAAGACCTATCAGGAACCATCCTGCAGGCAGCGGAAGATGCCACTCCCCCGCAAAAGGACGGCCCACCCCAGCAAGTCCAACTCCCGGAACATTTGCTAGCTCAAATCCGACACAAGAACAGAGTGGCAAAAGAGTAGAAGATCACAAGAAATCAGGCCACCAGGAGGCTGCTCAATCGTCTACAGAGAGAGCTGAAGTTAGCGCTCAATGAGCACAGAAACCAGCAATGGAAAAACCGCCTAACAGCCCTCAGAGTAGACGATCACACACTATGGCAAGCAACCAAACAATTTACCAAAAGACGCGCTAGGTTTCCGCCAGTGCACGGCAAGTGGGGTCTGGATTACAGCCATGTTGAAAAGGCCAACGCCATCGCCGACACGTTTGAGAAGCAGTTTCAATCGGCAGAATCCCAGGATGATGAACATGAAGAAGTGCTCCATCGTCAACTGGCTGTCTTCCTCAATGCTGAGGAGGACCCAGAGGACAAACCCCCACTTTTCGCCCCCGAAGACGTGACGAAAGTAATTAGGTCCCTCCCTACAAAATAAGCGCCTGGACACAACAGTGTCACCAACCAGCTAGTTAAATACCTTCCGCCCTTGGCTATCGAACACCACGCGAACGTCTTCAACGAGATTACTTGTACCCGTGAGTGCCTAGGTTACTGGAAATACGTGGAAGTGGTTGCGATACACAAACCAGGGAAGGACCCTTTATTCCCGCAGCACTATAGGTCGATTAGCCTCTTGCCAACTCTCAGCAAGATCTATGAGCGCCTCCTGCTAATACCCATATGAGATCACATCACCAACGAGTGGCTTGTGCCGTATTTCCAATTTGGATTCCGAAGGAAGCACTCCACCCCACAACAGATTTTGAGACTGATGGAAGCAGCCACAGAGGGCTTCAACCACAGAGGCTACTGCGGGATAGTGCTACTCGATGTAGCCGAAGCCTTCGACTCAGTTTGGCATTAAGGGCTATCATACAAGTTATGCACACAGGGTTTCTCTGGGTGCATAGTCAGGTTAATCCAAAGCTATCTCACGAATAGAACTTTCTCTGTGACGGTAGAGCCAGCCACCTCCACTAAAAGGCGTATTCGTGCTGGAGTGCCACGGGGACCAGTCCTGGAGCAGATTTTGTACAGTCTGTACACTGCAGACACTCCCACGGCTCCCCTGGTGTACACCGCACAGTATGCTGATGATGCAGCCTTTTCCACTCATAGTGTGAATTAGGACCTGGTCATTCATAGGCTACAAAAGGTTTTAGAAAACACAGAAACCTGGGCCCATCGCTGGACCGTCACCATCAACCCTGAAAAAACATAGGCTACACTGATCACCTGGAGACTCGGAAGACGTGGACCCCCTCATCGACCACCCTCTCCCCATCCCCACCGCCCTTCACCAACGGCTACATGGATCCTGAGTCCCCTGCCGCAGATCCGCCAAGTATCTTGGTGTAACCTTGAACTCGAGAGTAACGTGGAAACCCCACATAGACGAGGTCCACCGGAAGGTCTGTGCCAGAAAGTCCGTCCTATACCCAGTCCTCAACACAACCAGCTCCCTTCCCTGCTCTGTAGGAGTAAATCTCTATCAGGCCCTTATACATCCAGTAATGGAGTATGTATGCCCTGTCTGGGGATACGTGGTGGAGCAGCATCTGGACAATCTCCAGAGGCTGCAGAACCGCTCACTCAGGAGGGCACTGCATCTACCCATGGGATTCCCCATCGAAGATCTGAACGCCGCTCCCGAAATCCCCCTCCTCAAAGAAAGATACCAAGGTCTCGCAAGAGCTTTTTACAAGAGCTCTTCCATATCTGGAAGTAACCTCATACACTCCTTAGGTCGGTAAGACATGTCTCATGATAAGCACAAACGCCCTAATGACCCATCTTCGACGACTAAGTCAAAGAGAAATATCCCAAACTCTCCAAGTCCTAATACCAATCCTTAGAATACCCAACACCTCGCCAACCTCAGGCAAGTACAAGTCACCACCAGAACACCACCACAATACACAAACAGTCCTAACTATCCATGAAACTCACACACACGCGCAAAACATATATTGTGGAGTAAAAGCCAACAGCATATAAACTCCTCCATGCACTTCCCCAAGGAGGGAGAAGTGAATGGTGAGAGAGAGAGAGCAGTCAGACCATTCCATCAGATCCACCTGATGATGACGGAAAGGATATTCGCCGAAATATCGTGGGACTTCAACGATCGCATCCGGCTGGACACCTGAGAGCTCTGGAAACAACACACAGACAGGGAAAGCCTCCGATCACATATCAGCATAGCCATAGACAGGCAGAAATGTCGTTAGCCGAGGTCTGAAGTCCTCAAAATTTCTCTGAGCAATTGTAGTGTGACAGATGTGGCGGTGGTGTTGATGCTGATTGAGCCAATCATTTACGTCTGTATCGGAACTGTGACTACTGGAACACTGATTGAGGCAGGAAGAACAGCAGCATACAGGAGTGTTGCCCCAGCAGGCATCTAGTACTCCTGTAGGGTAGGAGTCATGGGTTGGACCAGGACAATTCACTGCTGTCACAACGATGAGTGTTTCGTCTTCTGCATCATCAGACTGCGAAGAAGTGGATGAACATTGTGCATCCACTGCAGCGCCTGTCGAGTCAGAAGGCGTTGTTGTGTGTGTGCGGTGGAAGAGTGGTGCTGGCTCAGCTGTTGTTCAACGTCCATAGGCGCAAGCGTGGTGCGTGCAATGATGCTTTTACTTCCAACAGGAGGAAGGCTTGTGGTTCCGCCATGGAACTCTCCATGGGGGGATGTAATACTCATCGTCCTTAGCTTATGTCGTGCAGGTATCTGCCGTTTCCAACATCTTTCCAGTGACTTGTTTGCACAAACGATCTTTAGTGTCTGGAGATGCCTGAGAGTCCTCACGGTCAGGGATAAAAGCATCGATAGGCACAACCATAGAGCTGAGGTCCATCGCATACACCAGAGATTGCTCACCAGCGTACAAGGCAGGTGTATGGAAAGGGGGGGGGGGGGGGGCAGGGCGTAAGCGTTATTCCTTCCGCAACACCTTGAGGTAAAATCAGAGACGGCAATGATTCAGTGGTAGTAGTCAATGCATACCACAAATGGAGGTCGTTTTGGAGAACATTGACAATCTTCAGTGGGAGCGTCGTCAGGGCCGTCGTGACCCACTCATCTCCAGGGGCAAATGTGTGATTCTGAGTTGCATACAGCTGGAATGGAGGTGTCGTCTTTGGCCACATCATGGGCATGTCTTCGACTGGCCATCATAAATTATAAGGGTATGGCACCACCTTAATATAAAGCAGGATAGCACATGTTTGGTTAGCTCGATGCAGAGCTGTCGTACCCTGTTGAGAACTAGGTATGTGATAAATTAAGCCCATTTTTCAGCTGTATGACTAATCACTTCTGCAAAAGTGCAGAATGCAGATACTACCACCTCTAAAGGGACCTCAAAAGGGAGCAAATACACGGCTTGTCTACAATCCAAGTTTTGCATGTTCCACAGTTATGTTACCGATGTTTCCAACAGAGTGACGGAATTTAAGACTACTTCTAGTTGCATGTAGAATTGTATCTGTAACCTCTTCTTCGTTAATCGTTTTCACATACACTACACTGCTCACTATCGACAGGCGGATGCCAACAAGATCACGATACCCAGTCTTCAGTTTATCCCTGCTAAACTGTTGGTTTTCAAGTGCCTTCAGTCGTGCGTATTCAGTCGAAATGCTGATCTTCAGTGTAGATTTTCGGTGGGAATAAGCCATTCTTAAAAATGAACAGCGGCTTTTTACTTAAAGATGAACATGAACAGTCACAGCCACAAGGAACTTTTTTTATGAGGTTACCGGTTTCGGTCTGTTTTTGACCATCTTCAGACCTACCACCATTATGGTAGATGGTGGCGGTGAAAGCAGCAGGCGCTGCGTCTCCACAAACGCAAACTGTTCTCAAAAATTACTTATAAGCCATGCTCTCTCTAAGAAAATATAACTCGCTAAGACGGCTGAATAATATAAATAATATGAACAGCGGCTTTTTACTTAAAGATGAACATGAACAGTCACAGCCACAAGGAACTTTTTTTATGAGGTTACCGGTTTCGGTCTGTTTTTGACCATCTTCAGACCTACCACCATTATGGTAGATGGTGGCGGTGAAAGCAGCAGGCGCTGCGTCTCCACAAACGCAAACTGTTCTCAAAAATTACTTATAAGCCATGCTCTCTCTAAGAAAATATAACTCGCTAAGACGGCTGAATAATATAAACAGCTCCGTGCGCGAGCTGCGCAGCGAGGACGTAAACAAGACGTCCGCGCCGCTCCCCTGCGAAGGCAGACTTTGTGCACAAAAAGGTGACCATGCTATCATTCGGTTATGGAGGCGGTACAGTCATCTCGAAACAAAACTACAACTGGGATGTAGAAATAGAGTACGGGATTGAGAGAGGACTAATCAACCGACGACGACTTAGGGCTAGGTAAAAAATGTTCAGCTTGCGTTTCTGAACCTCAGCACACGTATCACATTGTTGATTTGACCAACCAACTCAGAAGATGATCTACAGACCATTCTGCACGTCTTGACTGGAGCTTATAATAGCATTGACCTAGATCTTAACATGTCCTGTGCCGGCCTACTTGTATCGCCCAAGCAAGACTTCATTCTATCGCTATCAATGTCGAGTTTCTAAAGAGTGAGAACATTTTAAACGTGCCGACACATGCAAACATCGATGCTGAAATCCATCATCAAAAATACCAGGACAGCCTGCATATTCCTGCGGAAATGGGTTTTCGATAGTAATAAATTCAGCATTTCTAACTTACGGATGTGAGACTTCGACCATCTACAGGAGGTACGTAACTTGCTTTCAGAAATATGTATCATCAGCACTGTCTGAGGGTAGTCGTGAAAATAAAATGGCAAGACCGGAATACAAACACCAGTGTCCTCGAAGAAGCAAATGTTATTAGCTTTCAGCTACAAAATCAGCCTGAGTGTACTGTTCACGTGGTCAGAATGCCAGGCTCTCGTCTGTCTCAGCAAATATTTGAACACTCAACTTACGGATGGACAACAGTACAAAATGTCACGAAATTCAACATGCGGAAATGTTCGATCAGCATTTAAAACTGTGAGGCTATGGTATCTATGCGACAGGCATGCCGTAGACTTATTCGTGAAGGCCAACTTCGAACACACACATCGAAAAAAACTAAGTGCGTGAGCGACAGGCTGGGAAAGAAAGAATGGTTGTTCGAATAATCTGCACTCAGCAAACTGTGCATGGTAGAAAGTTTTATCAACATCGTGTAAGAGTGTGTGGCTCCGAAATTGGTCTACGTGTATACAGGGTGGTCCACTGATCGTGACAGGGCCAAATATCTTACGAAATAAGCATCAAACGAAAAAACTACAAAGAACGAAACTTGTCTAGCTTGAAGCGGGAAACCAGATGGCGCTATGGTTGGCCCGCTAGATGGCGGATGTCAACTGCGTTTTTTTTAAATAGGAATCCCCATTTTTATTACATATTCGTGTAGTACGTAAACAAATATGAATGTTTTTGTTGGACCACTTTTTTCGCTATGTGATAGATGGTGCTCTAATAGTCACAGACATATGGCTCACAATTTTAGACGAACAGTTGGTAACAGGTAGGTTTTTTAAATTAAAATAGAGAACGTAGGTACGTTTGAACATTTTATTTCGGTTGTTGCAATGTCATGCATGTACCTTTGTGAACTTATCATTTCTGAGAACGCATGCTGTTACAGCGTGATTACCTGTAAATACCATATTAATGCGATAAATGCTCAAAATGATGTCCGTCAACCTCAGTGCATTTGGCAATACGTGTAACGACATTTCTCTCAACAGCGAGTAGTTCGCCTTCCGTAATGTTCGCACATGCAATGACAACGCGCTGACGCATGTTGTCAGGCGTTGTCGGTGGATCACGATAGCAAATATCCTTCAACTTTCCGCACAGAAAGAAATCAGGGGACGTCAGATCCGGTGAACGTGTGGGCCATGGTGTGGTGCTTCGACGACCAATCCACCTGTCATGAAATATGCTATTCAGTACCGGTTCAACCGCACGCGAGCTATGTGCCGGACATCCATCATGTTGGAAGTACATCCCGATTGGTCGTGCAGTGAAACATCTTGTAGTAACATCGGTAGAACATTCCGTAGGAAATCAGCATACATTGCACCATTTATATTGCCATCGATAAAATGGGGGCCAATTATCCTTCCTCCCCTGATGCCGCACCATACATTAACCCGCCAAGTTCGCTGATGTTCCACTTGTCGCCGTTGCCGCTATTGGTGAATGACGCTTCGTCGCTAAATAGAACGCATGCAAAAAATGTGTCATCGTCCCGTAATTTCTCTTGTGCCCAGTGGCAGAACTGTACACGACGTTCAAAGTCGTCGCCATGCAATTCCTGGCGCACAGAAATATGGTACGGTTGCAATCGATGTTGTAGCATTCTTAACACCGACGTTTTTGAGATTCCCGATTCTCGCGCAATTTGTCTGCTAGTGATGTGCAGATTCGCCGTGACAGCAGCTAAAACACCTACTTGGGCATCATCATTTGTTGCAGGTCGTGGTTTTCGTTTCACATATGGCTGAACACTTCCTGTTTCCATAAATAACGTAACTATCCGGCGAACGGTCCGGACACTTGGATGATGTCGTCCAGGATACCGAGCAGCATACATAGCATACGTCTGTTGGGCATTTTGATCACAATAGCCATACATCAACACGATATTGACCTTTTCCGATATTGGTAAACGGTCCATTTTAACATGGGTAATGTACCACGAAGCACTGGCGGAATGTTTTTTTTTTTTCCTTTATTGCGATTTCATTCCCCTGCCCCATATGAGCAGGGGAGGGTTGTCAGCGGCACAATCCGCCGCTCTTCAGCCGAGTGACAGGACAAATTAAAATAAGAATAAAATGTTACATACATAAGGCGATAATGGGGAATGTAAAACAGAATAACAGGGGAAAATGGAGGTAAAAAATATAGACTAACATGGAGACGTTCATGAAGGACAGTTAAAAAAAAGTCACCAGAAAGTTAAAAAACACAGTTGGCGATTCTTCAAAACTCAGAGAAGACACTGAATGGACACGCTCACGTTAAAAGGCGGCCACAGTAGTAAAAACACTCCAGAACAACACACTTAAAACCCACTTGGAGCACACATGACGAAGAATAGAACTGCCATGTGGGACCTGCCAAGGGAAAGCGCAGAGAGGACGGAAAAGGAGGGAAGAGCAAGGGGCAGCGGCGGGATGAAGAGAGGAGGGGCATCAGTGGGTACACGAAGAGGCAGGAGACACAGGGGGTTGGAGAGGAAGACAGAAAGACAGGGCAGGAGGGAGCACAGAGACACTGAAAGGAGGCACAAGAGATGGAGTGGGAGTAGGAAGGGAAGCCGCTCAGGAGGAGGGAGGGGGAGGAGAGAGAGCCCTGAGGTGGAGGCAGGAAGATAGGGTTAGAATTGGTAGGAAGGGTAGATGTCAGGGCGAAGCTCATCATCCGGGAGGGGTAGACGGTGGAAGTTGCGTTGGGAAAGGAGATGAAGGGTGTGGAGATGGAGAGAGGGTGGGACACAACGATAAAGGCGCGGCAACTGGTTGGGGGTGGAGAGGAATGGCGACACCAAAGGGTGAGGGGGATCAAGGCGGCGGACAACATATAGTGCGCAGGTGTGTTCAAGGAAAAGGAGAAGGTGGGGGAAGGGGATGAGGTCGTAGAAGATGCGCGTGGGGGACGGAAAGTGGATGCGGAAGGCGAGGCGGAGCACATGGCGTTCCAGGATTTGGAGGGCTTTATAGAACCGGGGAGTGGCGGAAATCCAAGCTATGCTGGCATAACAGAGGATGGAGCGGATCAAGGATTTGTAGGTGTGAAGGATAGTGGAAGGATGCAGACCCCACGTCTGGCCGGACAGGAGTTTCAGGAGGCGTAGGTGGTTGTGAGCATTGTTGTGGGTGGTAAGGAGATGGGGAGTCCAGGTGAGGTGGCGGTCGAGTGTGGGGCCAAGGTATTTGAGGGTAGGAGTGACGTGGATAGGACGGCCATAAATGGTGAGGTAGAAATCATGGAGGCGGAAGGAGCGGATGGTGCGGCCTATGATGATCGCCTGGGTCTTGGAGGGATTGACACGGAGGAACCACTGGTTGCACCAAGTGGTGATGTGGTCAAGGTGGGTTTGGAGGGTACGTTGGGATCGTTGATGGGCGGAATGTTACGTGATACCACGTACTTATACGTTTGTGACTATTACAGCGCCATCTGTCACAAAGCGAAAATAGTGGTCCAACTAAAACATTCATATTTCTTTATGGAATACACGAATATGTAATAGAAAATGTGGGTTCCTATTTTTAAAAAACGCAGTTTGTATCCGTTTGACCTACGGTAGCGCCATCTAGCGGGCCAACCATAGCGCCATCTGGTTTCCCCCTTCAAGCTAGACGATTTTCGTTCTTTGTAGTTTTTTCGTTTGACGCTTATTTCGTGAGATATTTGGCCTGTTCACTATTAATGGACCACCCTGTATAGCGATCAGAAACACCAGAACCCATGAGGTCCTGGGTTCCCAACAAAGGCATCATAGTTGTTAGCGAGTGACAGCCCATGATGATGACGATGATGATCATGATCATGATGATGATTAGAAAAAGTTAACTCTATTTGTTTTTTGCATTTTGAGTGCCAACGTGTAGTATAAATGGCTTCAAATCCAACTTTTCTATGTAAGTTAATAGCAAATCTTGACTGCAAACCCTTGCTCGATGAATAAAGGGGTGTACTCTCCCTTACACTGTGTTGTATGGTTAACATGCCTTGGGAACATCTGATTGATTTCCAATTATAGTTAATTTTTACAAGCAGTTTCCAATTGCTGGTGAATCAAACATTTCAAATCACCACTTTTAGGAAAGCCTGGCTTAACTGACAGAACGTCGGACACAAACTCTACAGAAAATCCACGAACAGATAACTTCACAAAATCTGTATTGCCATCCCAAGCTGAAAATATGAGTAAGTTATACATTAGTGCACAGAGATAAAAGAATGAGTGAAGAATAGTACCTGGAGGAAGTGCTCGATCATTTAAGATGTACTGTCAGAAGCAACGGCCACTCTCACAAAAAGAGAAACAGACGATTACATCGCAAAAGATGTGGAGATTCTGGCGATTAAGAACCAACTATAGAAAGACTAAAAGTGGTCACAGATCGCATCATCTGTGATCTTAGGGCACAAAGGAACTACTAAAAGAAGCATCAATATTAGCCTTAAAAACAGAATGCTGCTGAGGAAGAAATGGCAACAGCGTCAACAGATTTTCTGTTTTGCAACTGACAAACACGATTAGTCTTTCAGATAAAGTACGGCATGGCATACATCCGTGGCCTGTCCTCTTTTGAAGGTACTGAAATTTTTCCGTTCTTCTGGATCAAAGTAAGAATTTTTAGTAGCTATTTGAGATGGATGAATCTAAAGCACTTCGATCATACTGTATTTGAGGCTCTTACACGCCTGCAGTGAGAAGAGTGTTTCAACAATATTTTAAAATCAAAGAAGTCAGTTGTATACACTGGAATTACATGGAATCGGTACGTAGCTCTAGCTGATTAAACCATATCGTGGAAATCTTGCGAAAATAGACACTGCATACGTTTCATCTACCGTGCCCCAGCTAGTAATGAAGGTTTACAGTATTATCTCCATGATTTGGCGCTTGAAACAAGTCTAGGGACATGCAGCAAACTACGGAGAACACAGTAGCACTGAAAATGTGTTTTGTGGTAGTTACAACATTTGGCGTTTCCATTCTTCAATTGTCGTCTGGGAATGAAGAATAAAACGGCAGTGTGAGCCGTGCACAGGAATCACTATTTCGATTCTCCGATGGCATATTTTCATCAGTGTCCAATCATTGATACATTAGGATGTCCACAGCAGTTCGAAACGAAAGAAACACCATTGGCAAATAGGAATTGAAATTAAAAAAGTTGGAGGCCTTGGTAATACGTAAGGCAAACTGCACCAACTCTAATGCACTACAAGCTACATGACAAAAACCGCCGCGACTCGCGATCTTTGACAAATGTTGGATGACGTCACGACCCGATACGGAGCTCCTGTATAATAGACTGAATCGTCCGCCATGTTTTCCTCAACTTTGAGGATTCGGCAATGTTTACCTTTTTGATGGTTAAGCAACGTTTCATAACATTTCTTATAAACTTTTGATATTGTGTGTATGAAGTGTACCGAATGTATGTGCATCGAGATATTTAATGTCCTTTTCACGTAACAGGAAAACTGAAATGTAATATTACACGGTTATAGAAAAGTAGACTCGGAATAGCGTGGTATTGTGGAAATATTAAATTTTCTTGATGTGCTAGTTTTCAAGAAAGAAGATGGTAACTTGCGACACATAGGTTACCTAAAACCCACGCACATAGACCGCTACCTACACCGGGATTCGAACCAACGTCCACAACAAAAGCGAGGCATCATAAAAACGTTGGCTGATAGAGTAAGGAAAATCTGTGAACCAGAGCTACTTGTCGCAAATTAAAACATCTCACCAGTGGATTACTGAATAATGGTTAATCATTCGCTGAGGCGAAAAGAGCGTTAAGACCACCGCATAGATATCATAGTGATGCTCAAGCGCCATTCATTAAGAACGTGACTGACCGCATAGGAAAAATCTTCTGAAAGCGGAACTTAGCGGTAATCTACACACCCACGCGGAAGATACAAGATCAGCTAGAATGGGCCAAGGATGCTCGCCAAAAAAAAAGCCGAACAAAAAAAATGGCTCTGAGCACTATGCGACTTAACTGCTGAGGTCATCAGTCGCCTAGAACTTAGAACTAATTAAACCTAACTAACCTAAGGACATCACACACATCCATGCCCGAGGCAGGATTCGAACCTGCGATCGTAGCGGTTGCTCGGCTCCAGACTGTAGCGCCCAGAACCGCACGGTCACTCCGGACGGCTAAAGCCGAACATTGCGGTAATCTACGCACCAAAGCGAAAGATACAAGATCATCTAAAATGGGCCAAGGATGCTCACCAACCTCCGGAAAAAGCTGGAATTTATAAAACTCAGTGCAGTTTTGGGGAGGTGTACGTTGGTACTACAAAAAGAACTGTCAAAACAACGGCTCGATGAGCGCAAGGGCAATTGCAGAAGAGAGGAGATTGACAGATCAGCTGTTGCGGAACACGCTTTACAGCCAGGAGAACACCATATTAGCCGAGCGCTGCGGCCGAACTGTTCTAGGCTCTTCACTACGGAACCGCGCTGCTGCTGCGATCGCAGGTTCGAATGCTGCCTTGGGCATGGATGTGTGTGGTGTCCTTAGGTTAGTTAGGTTTAAGTAGTTCTAAGTTCTAGAGGACTGATGACCTCAGATGTTAAGTCCCATAGTGCTCAAAGTAATTTGAAGCACTTTTCACGCCACTTGGCGGAAGCTCGCGAAAACGGATGTTTGTTGTAGTCAGTACCGAACTACTCAAGAGGACGTCGTTATCAGGAGAAAGAAAACTGGCGTTCTACGGATCGGAGCGTGGAATATCAGATCCCTTAATCGGGCAGGTAGGTTAGAAAATTTAAAAAATGAAATGGATAGATTAAAGTTAGATATAGTGGGAATTAGTGAAGTTCGGTGGCAGGAGGAACAAGACATTTGGTCAGGTGAATACAGGGTTATAAATTCAAAATCAAATAGGGGTAATGCAGGAGTAGATTTAACAATGAATAAAAAATAGGAGTGGGAGTAAGCTACTGCAAACAGCATAGTGAACCCATTATGGTGGCCAAGATAGACTACTACAGTAGTACAAGTTTATATGCCAACTAGCTCTGCAGATGATGAAGAAATTGATGAAATGTATAATGACATAAAAGAAATTATTCAGGTAGTGAAGGGAGACGAAAATTTAATAGTTATGGGTGACTGGAATTGGAGAGTAGGAAAAGGGAGAGAAGGAAACATTGAACATGGATTGGTGGAGAAAAATGAAAGAGGAAGCCGTCTGGTAGAATTTTGCACAGAGAATAACTTAATCATAGCTAACACTTGGTTCAAGAATCATAAAAGAAGGTTGTATACATGGAAGAATCCTGGAGGTACTATAAGGTATCAGATAGATTATATAATGGTAAGACAGAGATTTAGGAACCAGGTTTTAAAATGTAAGACATTTCCAGGGGCAGATGTGGACTCTGACCACAATCTATTGGTTATGAACTGTAGATTAAAACTGAAGAAACTGCAAAAAGGTGGGAATTTAATGAGATGGGACCTGGATAAACTGACTAAACCAGAGATTGTACAGAGTTTCAGGGAGAGCATAAGGGAACAATTGACTGGAATGGGGGAAAGAAATACAGTAGAAGAAGAATGAGTAGCTCTGAGGGATGAAGTAGTGAAGGCGGCAGAGGATCAAGTAAGTAAAAAGACAAGTGCTAGTAGAAATCCTTGGGTAACAGAAGAAATATAGAATTTAATTGATGAAAGGAGAAAATATAAAAACGCAGTAAATGAAGAAGGCAAAAATGAAAACAAACGTCTCAAAAATGAGATCGATAGGAAGTGCAAAATGGCTAAGCAGGGATGGTTAGAGGACAAATGTAAGGATGTAGAGGCTTATCTCACTAGGGGTAAGATAGATGCTGCCTACAGGAAAATTAAAGAGACCTTTGGAGAAAAGAGAGCCACTTGTATGAATATCAAGAGCTCAGATGGAAACCCAGTTCTAAGCAAAGAAAGGAAAGCAGAAAGGTGGAAGGAGTATATAGAAGGTCTATACAAGGGCGATGTACTTGAGGACAATATTATGGAAATGGAAGAGGATGGAGATGAAGATGAAATGGGAGATATGATACTGCGTGAAGAGTTTGACAGAGCACTGAAAGACCTGAGTCGAAACAAGGCCCCGGGAGTAGACAACATTCCACTGGAACTACAGGCGGCCTTAGGAGAGCCAGTCCTGACAAAACTCTAGCATCTGGTGAGCAAGATGTATGAGACAGGCGAAATACCCTCAGACTTCAAGAAGAATATAATAATTCCAATCCCAAAGAAAGCAGGTGTTGACAGATGTGAAAATTACCGAACTATCAGTTTAATAAGTCACTGCTGTAAAATACTAACGCGAATTCTTTACAGACGAATGGAAGAACTGGTAGAAGCCGACCTCGGGGAAGATCAGTTTGGATTCCGCAGAAATGTTGGAACACGTGAGGCAGTACTAACCCTACGACTTATCTTAGAAAATAGATTAAGAAAGGCAAACCTACGCTTATAGCATTTGTAGACTTAGAGAAAGCTTTCGACAATGTTGACTGGAATACTCTCTTTCAAATTCTAAAGATGGCAGGGGTAAAATACAGGGAGCGAAAGGCTATTTATAATTTGTACAGAAACCAGAAGGCAGTTATAAGAGTCGAGGGGCATGAAAGGGAAGCAGCGGTTGGGAAGGGAGTGAGACAGGGTTGTAGCCTCTCCCCGATGTTATTCAATCTGTATATTGAGCAAGCGGTAAAGGAAACAAAAGAAAAATTCAGAGTAGGTATTAAAATCCATGGAGAAGAAATAAAAGTTCTGAGGTTCGCCGATGACATTGTAATTCTGTCAGAGACAGCAAAAGACTTGGAAGAGCAGTTGAACGGAATGGACAGTGTGTTGAAAGGAGGATATAAGATGAACGTCAACAAAAGCAAAACGAGGATAATGGAATGTAGTCGAATTAAGTCGGGTGATGCTGAGGGAATTAGATTAGGAAATGAGACACTCAAAGTTGTGAAGGAGTTTTGCTATTTGGGGAGCAAAATAACTGATGATGGTCGAAGTAGAGAGGATATAAAATGTAGACTGGCAATGGGAAGGAAAGCGTTTCTGAAGAACAGAAATTTGTTAACATCGAATATAGATTTAAGTGTCAGGGAGTCGTTTCTGAAAGTATTTGAATGGAGTGTAGGCATGTATGGAAGTGAAACATGGACGATAAACAGTTGCCGGCCGAAGTGGCCGTGCGGTTAAAGGCGCTGCAGTCTGGAACCGCAAGACCCCTACGGTCGCAGGTTCGAATCCTGCCTCGGGCATGGATGTTTGTAATGTCCTTAGGTTAGTTAGGTTTAACTAGTTCTAAGTTCTAGGGGACTAATGACCTCAGCAGTTGAGTCCCATAGTGCTCAGAGCCATTTTTGATAAACAGTTTAGACAAGAAGAGAATAGAAGCCTTCGAAATGTGGTGTTACAGAAGAATGCTGAAGATTAGATGGGTAGATCACATAACTAATGAGGAGGTATTGAATAGAATTGGGGAGAAGAGGAGTTTGTGGCACAACTTCACAAGGAGAAGGGACCGGTTGGTAGGACATGTTCTGAGGCATCAAGGGATCACAAATTTAGCATTGGAGGGCAGCGCGGAGGGTAAAAATCGTAAAGGGAGACCAAGAGATGAATACACCAAGCAGATTCAGAAGGCTGTAGGTCACAGTAAGTACTGGGAGATGAAGAAGCTTGCACTGGATAGAGTAGCATGGAGAGCTGCATCAAACCAGTCTCTGGACTGAAAACAACAACAACAACAACAGTAGCGAACCAGGGTGTGAATCGGACATTCAGCGAAGCTACGATACCACTTGAAAATGTCCTCCGCAGATGGGGACGAAGCGTCGGGTTTCAGAGTGAAAGCCCTTCGACCACGGTATAGTAGACCGGAATATTTTATTAGTAGTAACAACCTGCGCCTATTAATTAGTTTTTGCCCATACACAGGCAATTGCAAAAGAGATGTTTATTTTGTAATTGTAATGAGGTACTTTAAGAAATGCGGCATTTTAATTGTACAGAGGAGGGAAAACTTTAGTTTCATTTTGCAGTGAAACCAATTTTTATTAATAGTTTCATCTATTATTTAACCAGTATTCACTTTGTGTACTTCATGATAGGTTAGCAGAAGTCAGCGAAGAAGTGATAGAGAAGTATCATAAAACAGTTTTGTAGGTCTTTGTTCTATCTTGGTATAACATAAGCAAGTAATAGGGATTCTGGAAGACTTGCTGCTAAAATGAAGGCAGATACCGTATCATAAAAGCTCTCAAGCCTGTCTCATGCGTAGCTGCAATGTATCGTAGTAATTGAAGAATTTTAAGTTGAGTTGCTTCGGTATAGTTTTCGACTGGGGGAAGAAACACAGTTGCATACAACTGGTTTCATGTTTATAGCTATTTTTATTAAGATATACACACAGTCCACAACTCAGCGTCAGGTCCTGGTTCTCAGTTGCTTTTACGGCAATTTATGGTTCGCGGTCACTTGGAAATAAATATGCGAAAACTATTTTTGCAATGGTTAGTGCATTTCAGAGCTGAGCAGCCTCCCATATTTACGACACATTCCTTAATAAATTTAATTTAAAATTTCCGATGGCATCGTGCCTCATATGTAAACGAGTTTAAATATCCTATACGTTGGGAAAAACATGGCGGACAGTTCAGATCAGGCTTTAGGAGTCATAAACCAATTGTTGCGTGTTCAAGCATAAACAGCTCCGATTCCTGGGATTGCTTAAGTTTCATAATTAACTACATTTTCATAGCCTTATAGGATATCTCCAGGATGTCCTTAATCTATAGCGCTTACTATACTTTACGGAAGTCATTTTTAATCCATGAAAGTCCAATGCCTCGGACAACGACCTGATGCCCGAAAAACAGAAATAACTAAGGACGTAAATCTAAGTAATTGTTTACGTATCCTTCGCTGCGTTGAATTTGTGACGAACAGAAGTGTCCCATCGAGGAGTGCATTGAACAGCTGATGGCTGGGCAAGGTAGTTGCTCTCCCGTACCCGTTTACGAGATCCGTGGGGACGTTTATGGAACCCTGACGCGCGGCCGCTAAAGTGTCAGGGCTGCTGCTTGGCAGCCGGCCTATCGCAAGTGTAATGTTCTCAACTGGCTACCACTTCTTTTATTGGCTCCTCCTGCAGCGGCAGATTTTATCACGCCTCGAAAGTGTCGTAAAAGTGCAGATTTATTTTCCTCCCTCAAATGAAAGCACTGTCGTGAAAGCAAGTTATATTTACCAAGTGGCTAAGATGAGATTATCTCTCAGCGTGAGTTACAAATCCGGATGTCTCCATGTACTGAGCTGAGACCTCGAGCCGAAGGTGTGGTGTGCGCCATTTGAGATATTCAATCCTAAAGGTGAATATAGTGTCTACTGCTCTTAGCGACAACAGCAACAACAGTGGTTAGTCACAGGAAAAGTAAAGCTCACGTTTTATGTTTGGATCAACGTAGCAGCGATACAGATGTTCACAACCACTCAAACTGTGCTAGAGTAATGAAGCTGAGTGTAAAACTGAAAACATGGCACCCTCTTAACCACAAAAACTGACACAAACCTGCCCGCATCTCGTGGTCGTGCGGTAGCGTTCTCGCTTCCCACGCCCGGGTTCGATTCCCGTCGGGGTCAGGGATTTTCTCTGCCTCGTGATGGCTGGGTGTTGTGTGCTGTCCTTAGGTTAGTTAGGTTTAAGTAGTTCTAAGTTCTAGGGGACTGATGACCATAGATGTTAAGTCCCATAGTGCTCAGAGCAATTTTTTTACACGAACCGGCCAGGAAGAAAACATTTACTTTTAATGAGGGAAAGGAAGAAGCTGAATTTGGAAGTGCATATGGCAAAGGGACCACTTTTTAAATCGTAGTATACCGACGGAAAAAGTTGCACCACCAAGAAGGAGTTGTGTGATATCAACGAAAATTGATCATCTGAAAGATAATGCCTACTCAAATTTCGCGTCAATCGAATAAGAATGGCGCTAGTACTGCGACTATGAGGCTGCAAATCAGATTTTCCTTAAATACTCGCTGTAACAGTGTAAACGTTTGTTGCCATTGAGATGGGACGTTGAGACTTGATGTTAGTCAAGAATGCCCTTAAGCCGACAAAGACGCCATTGTCAACACTTCACTGTCGGCAATATGGCCACAAGAAGCTGAATGTTCCTTCTGCGATACTGCAGAAAGTCTTGACAGGAATGTAGCCACTGTACGTGATTGGTGGCAGCGCTGGTTACGAGAATGTACGGTTGCAAGAAGACCGGACTCCGAGTGGCCTCAAGGCACCACAGAGAGGGAAGACCATCGTGTTCGGCGTATGGCCCTCGCGCATCGTACTACCTCTGCAGGAGTAATATGGGCAGCAGTTGACACCACAGTAACACAACGAACTGTTACAGATCAGTTGCTTCAATTATAACTCTGAACCAGACGCCCTGTAGCTTGAATTACAATGACACCAAAACCACCGCCAATTGTGATTTCATTGACGTCGAGAGAGAGCTCACTGGAGAGCAGAGTTGAGATCTGTTGTGTTTTCTGATGAAAGCTAATTCTGCCTCAGTGCCAGTGATGGCCGTATGTCGGTTAGGAGGAGGCCAGTTGAGAGCCTTCGACCAATCTGCCTCCGTGCTGGGCAAACGGGACCTTCACCTGGTGTTAGCGTCTCAAGTGGGATTTCGTATGTCAACAGGACCACTCTCCTCGTTATCCCACGCATCTTGACTGAAAATCTGTACGTCAGTCTGGTGACTGATCTGTAGCGCAGCCTTTCATGAACAGCATTCCATGGTGTAACTAATTTTAATAAACATTTTTGGAACAGCGATCAAAAACTCTAGTAAGATTTCTTTTACTTTCTAAAATTAAATTGCAGGTCTGATTATTGTCATGTGATATGACCGAAACCGGTCACCTATGTTCTTGTAGCATACGTGGTGCGATCAAGACTGAATTTTAAAATTCCATTGTGTGCTTTCCAACAGGATAGCTCGCCCACATACCGCTGTTGTAACCCAACACACTCCACAGGGTGTTGACAAGTTACCTTGGTCTGCTCGATCACCAGATCAATCTCCATCATTGGACGATAACTACAGCGTCATCGAAAAACATCATTAACACTCCCTGTATTGGCCGACGAATTGCAACAGGCGTGTAGCTTCATCGCACTTAGTGACATATGGCATTTGTACAATACAATGCATGCAAGTTTGCAAGCTTGTATTCAACATTATGGAGGTTACATCGATTATTAAAGCACCGTCATTTCACATTTGCAAGTGTCTTATCTCGCACTTACATTAAGCTGTGATGTTGCAATGCTACTTAAATGTGTTACCTAGACTAATGGAGTATGAGAATACTTCTAACGCGGAGTCAACGAAGTCTTTATTACTAGCCCTTGGGAAACACTAATACGCGAGAAGTGTGTAGTACTTACTGGTTGTACCCTCTCCCCTACCAACCTCTTCCATCCTACCATGACACGCAAAACTGACCACGTATACTGCAGACCAATACACTCCGGCGCTGCTCCTTCGTTCAGTCAAACATAATAGTTCACGTTCAGTATTTACATCCTCAGTAAGTAGGTTCTGCCCCATCGACAGTACCCCGATTCCAACAGCTGCTCTTATTGTGCTCTGTCAGCACCCCATGTAAATATAGTGTGTGTACTGCATTCTTAGAGTCGTTCATTTTACATTTTGCATTGATGAATAATTACGTCAAACCCCACTTATTAACTCGCCATGATTGTCTATTATCTTCCCGTATTCGCACTAACACGGCGTTTCGTTTTACATGAACATGTCTCCCGCTGTCGGAGGTGAAACGTCTGGGAATAGTTTTACATGCTGGCCACGACCTCTCAGTCCGGAAATTGTAATTGAAAGAAGACTAATATGTCTAACTTGATTATTTCTATGACTTGTTCACCCAACTTACCTCTTACACTGAATTTTCGTCGTACATCATAACACGCTACTATAATCGCACATAATTAGAATGGACATGGCGTTGAATTTTAATCTTTCTTCATTTCTTCATACAGTAACTTCAGAAAAAGCCTGATACACTGCAGTTATTATTTTCCGAGGATCGAACTTTAGTGGTTTAGAAATGACTCAATAAAATATAGTTAGCGCTATCGGTAAATAACTTGAAGTGAAGAAAATCTGATTCGAAAAGAGGTCAAAAGTAATAAAAGAGAATAACACTAAATGAAACGTTCTTATGCAGCGGTGCAGCACTAATTATCGTGAGAGTTGAGTCCAGTTCAAATGGTTCAAATGGCTCTGAGCACTATGCGACTTAACTTCTGAGGTCATCAGTCGCCTAGAACTTAGAACTAATTTGACCTAACTAACCTAAGGACATCACACACACCCATGCCCGAGGCAGGATTCGAACCTGCGACCGTATCGAGTTGAGTCCAGTGTTCTTCTTCTAAGAAGATAAATTTATCCACAACATGTAAGTTTCGTAGAGATCACATTATATTGCATCTGCAGAACAGTACATATACGAGTTCCTGTCACAAACAACACGCTCTAGGGCATAATTTAGAAGTGATTTGATTTTATTGGACCTGTCTGCTGTAAATAATTGCTACTGACCAAGAACATTCAAGCATGTAGCTTGGTGAGCGCTTGCAGTCTGTGAAACGATATAAAAGAGGTGCAGTAAATATATGTTGCCTTTATGCAAGTCGATAATTTGTACCACTTAGGTGAAGCAAGTTTTTTACGACGTGCAGGATGTAGTACGTCAGTGAACGTAGAACAGCCAAGCATTAAAATGAGAAAATGGCCTCGCTTTTAAATTACCGACTGTTAGAACGAAATGTATTTGAAACATAATTTAACTAATCGGTAAATCACATCAAACGTTAGACGTTTGTTTGAAAGTTGTTCACTACATATGCATTGTAGCTTACACACTTACTTCCTGATTAACAAGCTTCAATCACCTGTTGACGATAGGTTGACAGGCTTTACGCTGATTTGTGCAACCAATGAAGAGATTCTTTTTTGCTTCATTTTAATACCTGAAACCACAAAACTAACTTCAGACAGAAACAAGAAAGTCAAAACTGAAACATTAACTCCGTCACGTACGACACCCCAGATTATAGATTAGCTTGTGTAGATGACAAGAAGTGAACGTTAAATTATTAAACGTGAGGCTATTCCACATTATACTAAAACGTGCTGCACTTCCTATCTACTGCTGTACAAATATTATAACTCTCCCTATGCCGCTTCGGTATATATTTATTATGCAAACCTGTTTAAAGCATTCTAACTGCATTTCCAATGAAAATATTCATATATGAATTGTACAAGAAGCACAACATGCTAAGCCAGTGTAGTGTACCATCCACAGGCACTGATATATGAAAACAACGTAACGCTGCGGTCAATCTAGGCCGGGGCCAGGTTCAGTCACCGATGTTTTGGTTGCTCATAGTTTGGCAACGATAGCCAATGAGATGACACTTTCTTATAAATTAGAGGAGGGGAAAATAAGCATTGTGTTTCTAGCACCGAAACTGAAAGTATACTTTTCTTCGCTGTCGACTTGTGGTTTAGTTTGCAACAGGCATATCATGAGGTTTGACGTAAATAATTTCTTTAATGCCTGATGCCGTCTGGACTTCCAGGAAATCAGTACCCATCCGAAGTGTTCAGATGTGTAATGTAAAAATGTTTTCAACAGGTGAATGAAGAATGTTAATCAGGAAGTTAGTGTGTAAGCTACAATGCATATGTAGTGAACAACAATTAAAGTGCTGGTCTTGCAAGGGGTAGGGACTGCCTGAACTGTGAAAAGACCCAAGAAGTCCAGGTTGCGCAATTCATTTGATCTCATAAACACACAAAAGATAAAGAAAAACTAAAGCCATTAAAAATGTAACTGTCGTGTGACTTGGGCCTCCCGTCGGGTAGACCGTTCGCCGGGTGCAAGGCCGATTTGACGCCACTTCAGCGACTTGCTCGTCGATGAGGATGAAATGATGATGATTAGGAGAACACAACACCCAGTCCCCGAGCGGAGAAAATCTCCAACCCAGCCGAGAATCGAACCCGGGCCCTTAGGATTGACATTCTGTCGCGCTGACAACTTTTTTTTTTTAATTTCCCGCTTATCACTAGCGGTCACCTTATCATTTTTTTCCGTCCATTTCTTTATTTTTTGTTTATTTTTAATTTTTATACAAACATCGAGTATTCCAGAAAATGCAAACTTACATATTTCAAGGATCTTCCAGAAACGATAAAAATTAAGGAATAAATAATTGCCAGCGTTTGTATTTGAAGTGGCGACTTATAGCACAGTAGCCAGGGTTCTAAGCAATTTTTTTATGCTCTGACCACTTATTTTTTAGGAAAACGGCGTCTTTCAGTTACGACAAGCAAAATTAGAGTTAACATCCATAGCAATAACAAAACAAGAGTACCTTCGAAACTATGAAATAGAATTTGAAATTGATAGTATAATGATAGATAATAGAGAAAGAAAAATGTAAGCAAATCTTGCACGCCATTCCATGTGAATGGCCCATCTGCGTACAGATTACATGCTCCAAGTTGATAAACATTTCGCAGCGTATGGAGCTCCATGACGGCGGTCATCCTCTGCCCGGTACTCCCCAACTGTGAGGGGGTTATCGAAGACACTGCGCAAATAGTTCGCAAATAGCTGTCGGTATCGGGGTGTACGCTCAAGTGTGCTATGACTGTCCTGGAGAAATTGCCAGTAATCAAGCACTATCTTCTCATCATCTCGAAAGAGGTAGTATATGGACATGCCTTTAATCCATGTGAGAGCGTGAGTCTTCGCAGGCGGGAAAGAAGTATCCTGGGGACAAAGGAGGAGCCGTGGCTCACTTGTGCGAGGCGTGATACGTGGGTAACAGGCGAGGAGGATCTTCTGCACTAGCAGCCATACCTCTTAACGCCGATCCACATGTTAAACTGTGTTCGTCAGTATCCACGAGTGGCAACGTGGGCAAAGGGGGGAATCCGTTATGCCAATAGCATGCAGCCTTTGTCGTGTTACAACTTTCCCGTTCACAAACCTGGTACCACGTGGCTCGTACCCGCGTGGGGAGGAACGGCTTCTGGACCGCTCTCCACAATGCAGGCCATAGGGTAGTCGAGCTTTTCCTCTCAATCACATTGCGTGGGATGGACCTTAGCAGCAACCTGTAAGTGTCTCTCGCCTTGGGAGTGCGAGTGTTTGGAAGGTCTGGGTGTACGTAACTACACTCATGAATAAATGCCGAGAGGTGCGAGAGTGAGGGAGTAATGTGAGCAATCGTGACAGGTGGCAGAAGAGACACCGTCAGAAATTCCTCTAACAGACGTCTCGTAAGGTAAGCATCTTGATGGGTCCATAATTTCATCATTGTGCACAAGTATAACGCTGTAGCTCTCGCTCGTACATTTATAAGTCCCAGTCCACCTTCACGCGGGGGGAGGGTGAGTGTTTCGTAGCGGACTTTGAATAGGAAATGGTTCAAATGGCTCTGAGCACTATGGGACTTAACTTCTGAGGTCATCAGTCCCCTAGAACTTAGAACTACTTAAACCTAACTAACCTAAGGACATCACACACATCCATGCCCGAGGCAGGATTCGAACCTGCGAACGTACCGGTCGCGCGGCTACATACTGTAGCGCCTAGAACCGCTCGGCCACTCCGGCCGGCTTTGAACAGGAGCCCAGCGGTAAGGTAATATCCAAATTCTGCTTGCAGTCTGTGTGCCATCGTTGTCGATATTGGTAGAACATGAGCCATGTGGATCATCTTAGTTGCCACGTTAAGGATACGGTATTCCACACGCTGTAGGAGGTCCATCCGTCTAAGTAGGTTCCGGCTAACTTCTGTGCGCATCGCGTGTAGCAATCCTTTATAGTTCATGGCAGCTGTGCGGCGCATATCCTGTGTAAATGTTATGCCCAAGAACCAAATCTTGTTGTTTAGTGGGAGTAAGGCTAAAGCGCCCTACTGTAGACCTCTACCAATAGGCATCGCTGCCGACTTGGCCACATTCATGAGGGTGCCCGCTGCCAGTCCGTACTGATTGATCCATTGTATCGCCGAGCTTACCTCCTCACCAGATCGGACAAGTAATAGAAGGTCATCAGCATATCTCATGGAGTGAAAGGTGTGATCCCTCAGTGACATGCCCGAGAGCCTGTTTTTCAGCCCTCCGACAAGTGGTTCTAGTTCGATCGCGTAAAGGATCATGAAGAGTGCGCATCCTTGACGAACTGACCTTCGGATCGGCAAAGGACCCGCAATCCGTCCATTCACCAGTGGACGGGATGCAGCTCCGCCGAAAAGGCGCTGAAAGATGTCAAGAAAGTCAGGCGGGAAGCCCATGCGGGCCATAACTGATAGAAGGAACTTGTGGTGAACTCTGTCGAAGGCGTGGTCGAAATCAGTGGAGATCAGAGCAGCTCGAAAGCGACAGGATGTGGCGATGGCTATTAAATCCCTGCATTCGCTGGTTGCCGTTTGCATGTTGGTCACTCCGCCCTGTGCCGTTTGCTCCGTGGATAGGAGCAGTGGCAGAACCTTCTTTATGCGGCCGGCGAGTAGTCGGGCGAAGATTTTATAGGCCGAGTTTAGCAACGTAATTGGCCTGTAGTCCTCGTCCGTCCGACCTCTGGAAGGCTTGTGTATCGGTATGAGAAGATCTTCCACGAATCCAGGTGGCACGTGGGAACCGGGGATCATCAGTTCTTGGTACATGGTGATCCATCGGGGAGTCATTAGATCGCGAAAGGTCCGATAAAACTCGAGCAGCAGTCCGTCTGGCCCGGGTGACTTGTTGAGTGCTCCGTTGCTAAGCGCGTCCTCAATGTCGTCCCGCGTAAGTCCAGCTAAAAGCGACCCCGCTGCTGCATTGTCGAGGGTGTGCGACACGTTGTCCAATATGCCGTGATCGTCCGCTTCCTCCGTAGTCACCTCTTCGTAAAACCAGCGATAGTGATCTGCAAAGGCTTCTGCAACCGCCGCCTGAGTCATTACGACCCTACCATCGGGCAAAATGAGGTCCGTGATCAGCCGCTGGCGGCGTCGGTTGCTGGCGAGCACGATGTAATGTATAGACGGGTTTTCTCCTCCCACTCGGTTTTGACGTCGCGAACGCACGACGACCCTCTCCAAACGTTGCCTCGTAAGAGACAATATTTTACCTTTAATTCGGCGACTTTCCATTTGTCGGTCTGGTGACGGTGGTTGGGTGCCGAGTTCGTGGAGCATTGTGCAATAAAAGCCCAATGTGTGACGATGCCACTCTGCAATGTCTTTTCCATATTGTGTTAGCACAAGCCGAAACGCTGGTTTTGCACATTTCATCCATCATGCTAGAGTCGAACAATATCGGGGAAGACGACGTCCGCAATCCATCCATGTGCTGGCGATAATCTGACGGCATTCCGGGTCTTGGAGGTGAGCCACATTCAGCTTCCAGGGTCCACGGCTGAGCCATATCCGCTGCTGCTGTAGAG
Organism: Schistocerca piceifrons; assembly: GCF_021461385.2. NCBI lineage: Eukaryota > Metazoa > Arthropoda > Insecta > Orthoptera > Acrididae > Schistocerca > Schistocerca piceifrons. The sequence continues at coordinate 381,396,634 of NC_060142.1, forward strand.
TGGCCGTGTATATGAAAGCGCTATGATCGGAGAAGGCAAGCGGCCAACGTTCGGCGTCCAATACTCCCGGTGCTAGAGCTCGTGAGACATAAATGCGGTCTAGGCGACTGGCTGAGCGACTAGTAAGATATATGGGTCCGGGACGGTCGTCATGCATTTTCTCCCAAGTGTCGGTAAGAAGCAGATCTCGAACCATTAGCCGAAGTTCTTGACAAGTCGAGAAATGTGAGACTTGGTCTTTGCGGTGGAGCACACGGTTAAAGTCGCCGCCGAAGATATATTGATCGAAGCGACTAATAAAGAGTGGGGCGATATCCTACGAGTATAAATACCATCGCTCGCAGCGTTGGTCAGTTCCTGATGGAGCGTAAATGTTAATGATGCGCGAGCCCAGCGCTGTGATCGCCAGCCCCCTGCTTGACGGAAGGTAAGTCACTTCTTCGAAGACAATTCCGTCGCGCACTAGTATTGCCGTACCGCAGCCATTTCGGTCCGCTGGTGACATATATCTCACATAACCGTAGAAGACTGGGAGGGCGCCGGCCGAGGTGGTCGAGCGGTTCTAGGCGCTACAGTCTGGAACCGCGCGACCGCTACGGTCGTAGGTTCGAATCCTGCCTTGGGCATGGATGTGTGTGTGATGTCCTTAGGTTAGTTAGGTTAAAGTAGTTCTAAGTTCTAGGGGACTGATGACCTCTGAAGTTAAGTAATGTATCGCGAATACATAGAAAGAAGGATCCTTTATTGTATGATTATATGATAGCGGAACAAACACTGGTAGCAGTTACTTCTGTAAAATATCTGGGAGTATGCGTGCGGAATGATTTGAAGTGGAATGATCATATAAAATTAATTGTTGCTAAGGCGGGTGCCAGGTTGAGATTCGTTGGGAGAGTCCTCAGAAAATGTAGTCCATCAACAAAGGAGGTGATTACAAAACACTTGTTCGACCTATACTTGAGTATTGGTCATCAGTGTGGGATCCGTACCAGGTCGGGTTGACAGAGGAGATAGAGAAGATCCAAAGAAGAGCGGCACGTTTCGTCACAGGGTTGTTTGGTAAGCGTGGTAGCGTTACGGAGATGTTTAGCAAGCTCAAGTGGCAGACTCTGCAAGAGAGGCGCTCTGCATCGCGGTGTAGTTTGCTGTCCAGGCTTCGAGAGGTATCGAATATATTGCTTCCCCCTACTTATAGCTCCCGATGAGATCACGAATGTAAAATTAGAGAGATTCTAGCGCGTTCGGAGGCTTTCCGGCAGTCGTTCTTCCCGCGAACGATACGCGACTGGAACAGGAAAGGGAGGTAATGACAGTGGCACGTAAAGTGCCCTCCGCCACACACCGTTGGGTGGCTTGTGGAGTATAGATGTAGAATGTAGATGTAGATGTAAGTCCCATAGTGCTCAGAACCATTTCGTAACTTGTAGAACGGATGTGTCGTCATCGTCCTGTACTGGAGGATGGAGCGGCGACTCAACAGTGGATATCGGCTGTCGTGGTGAAGTGGTAGCGGTCGTGAGGGCTGCTACATAAGTCACAGGAAGCAGCGTTGGCTGCGATGGCGGGTCCACGTCAGCCGGCGGCAGTTGAGTGATTCGACGTTGGATACATTTGGATCTGAGGTGTCCCTCCTTCCCTCAACCAAGATCTGTTCGGACCTGGTGGACTCCGTTCAGTACAGGATATGCCTGGAATTGCGTCCATTTTTCTGCAATATGATTATGCACCGCGCCGTAGAGGCTCAGCGCTGCCAATACGTCCTCCGCCTGTAGTTCGAATGGAAGTTCGAAAAGTCTGATACTGAGAAGTCCCATGCCAGAATTATCGACGTGTACAGTCTCCATATTGACATCAGCTTGGCAAAAACGGAGGCCCTGCTTCGTCTCCCGAAGGATCCGTTCACATGTTGCGTTGTTGATGAGCTTAACATATAAGATGCTACTCACAAGTGGACAAGTGAATGCCAAGAATGTCGGTCGCCGGGATTTTTGCCGCTTCTCGTAGGAATCGTTCGACTTCAGTTGCTTTGGCTCGTGCAAATTTGTTGCGGAACGTAAATTTGAGCGTCGATTTTCTGTATTGGTGCGCCATGGTGATCTACACTCCTGGAAATGGAAAAAAGAACACATTGACACCGGTGTGTCAGACCCACCATACTTGCTCCGGACACTGCGAGAGGTCTGTACAAGCAATGATCACACGCACGGCACAGCGGACACACCAGGAACCGCGGTGTTGGCCGTCGAATGGCGCTAGCTGCGCAGCATTTGTGCACCGCCGCCGTCAGTGTCAGCCAGTTGGCCGTGGCATACGGAGCTCCATCGCAGTCTTTAACACTGGTAGCATGCCGCGACAGCGTGGACGTGAACCGTATGTGCAGTTGACGGACTTTGAGCGAGGGCGTATAGTGGGCATGCGGGAGGCCGGGTGGACGTACCGCCGAATTGCTCAACACGTGGGGCGTGAGGTCTCCACAGTACATCGATGTTGTCGCCAGTGGTCGGCGGAAGGTGCACGTGCCCGTCGACCTGGGACCGGACCGCAGCGACGCACGGATGCACGCCAAGACCGTGGGATCCTACGCAGTGCCGTAGGGGACCGCACCGCCACTTCCCACCAAATTAGGGACACTGTTGCTCCTGGGGTATCGGCGAGGACCATTCGCAACCGTCTCCATGAAGCTGGGCTACGGTTCCGCACACCGTTAGGCCGTCTTCCGCTCACGCCCCAACATCGTGCAGCCCGCCTCCAGTGGTGTCGCGACAGGCGTGAATGGAGGGACGAATGGAGACGTGTCGTCTTCAGCGATGAGAGTCGCTTCTGCCTTGGTGCCAATGATGGTCGTATGCGTGTTTGGCGCCGTGCAGGTGAGCGCCACAATCAGGACTGCATACGACCGAGGCACACAGGGCCAACACCCGGCATCATGGTGTGGGGAGCGATCTCTTACACTGGCCGTACACCACTGGTGATCGTCGAGGGGACACTGAATAGTGCACGGTACATCCAAACCGTCATCGAACCCATCGTTCTACCATTCCTAGACCGGCAAGGGAACTTGCTGTTCCAACAGGACAATGCACGTCCGCATGTATCCCGTGCCACCCAACGTGCTCTAGAAGGTGTAAGTCAACTACCCTGGCCAGCAAGATCTCCGGATCTGTCCCCCATTGAGCATGTTTGGGACTGGATGAAGCGTCGTCTCACGCGGTCTGCACGTCCAGCACGAACGCTGGTCCAACTGAGGCGCCAGGTGGAAATGGCATGGCAAGCCGTTCCACAGGACTACATCCAGCATCTCTACGATCGTCTCCATGGGAGAATAGCAGCCTGCATTGCTGCGAAAGATGGATATACACTGTACTAGTGCCGACATTGTGCATGCTCTGTTGCCTGTGTCTATGTGCCTGTGGTTCTGTCAGTGTGATCATGTGATGTATCTGACCCCAGGAATGTGTCAATAAAGTTTCCCCTTCCTGGGACAATGAATTCACGGTGTTCTTATTTCAATTTCCAGGAGTGTATATGCTGAGTACGGCACGCGCGCAACGGCCGAGTACAACGTAAACAACACGAGCGCTCGCTCCGCGGCAGGAACACAAACAGCGCGTCCTCACCGCAACACTGCCAAAGGCCAACTCGCCACTCAGCCACCGGGGGCGGACACAAAGGCATTTATACGAGGGTTGGAACTTAAATAGTGGCAACTATTTATTCATAAGCGATACAAAGGAGTTACATGTTTGCACCTGTTACTGTCCTTCAAAGCAGTCACCAGCGTTGTGTAGAACCCGTTGCCAGCGATGTGGAACACGTAGTATACCGTTAGAAGAGCCTGTTCTGTTGATGGTGCGAATGGAGCGGTCTGCTGCCTGTCGAATCTCTGGAACAGTTCTGACGCGAATGCCACGAAGTGGTTCCTTCGTCTTCGGAATCAAATCAAATTCACAAGGACTAAAGTACGGGGAGTATGGTGGATGGTACAGTCCCATCGAGCGAACAAAGCAGCCACAACTTGCGCTGTATGCGCCCGCGCATTGTGGTGCATAATGATGGATCAGTTGCGCAGAAAGTGTTGCCGCTTCCTTCTCAAAGCTGGTCGCAGGTGATGCTCCAAAAACGAACAGTAGTATTGTGCATTGACGGTCTGCCGTGGAGGAACGTAATGTGTTAGGATAACACAATCACAGTCGTACACGAGAATCATCGTAACTTTAGGCTGCTCCATCCACACCATCAACAGAACAGGCTCTGCTAACGGTATACTACGCCTTCCACATCGCTGGCAACGGGTTCTACAAAATGCTCGTGACTACTTTGAAGGACAGTAACAGGTGCACACATGTAACTCTTCTGTATCGGCTGTGAATAAACAGTTGCCACTATTTAAGTTCAAACCCTCGTATATGGAAAAGAACAGAAAAAGCGATAATAAACATAGAGGGAAATTGCTCTATTACACCTTCAACAGTGTTGAGTGGGCTGCAAGAAACTGGGAAAACAAAAAGGAAAAAATCACCATTTCTAAGTATCTCGCTGAAACTTTCCTTCGCTGGTGGGACAGAAACAACCGCACTGAGCATGTTACATGGTAGTATTAACAAAACAAGGAGTTAATCCCACGCACTGAGAACAGTTTTAGCAATCATACAAAAAGAATGTGTGCAAAACGATTCACTAGGACCAGTCCAATCGCGAGTCAGAAAAGAGTTAAAAGAAAAACATAAACAAGGTACTGAAATAATCACTTGTACCCATAAAATTCCTTATGAAATTAATAATATGCACTCGGATTCACGTTCAACCCACATTTAGAATCCACGTAGATGACAGAGCAAAGCCGAGCTTACCAACGAAGGGACGCTCTAAGGGTCTGAAGACACAGCGTGTATACGTCGGAACCTAAAGCCAGGAACCAAATATCTGCACTGAAGTTGAATACGGGGGTCAGAAGTGCGTCCGCGCCCATAGAGTTCTAAAACCAGTGTGCCCAAGCAACAGCAGCAATCCAGATCTGATGTTGGAACAAAGTCTGCTCTGGCATTGAAATTCAAAAAACCTTTGCTTGTCTACTCTCCTGAACATTGCGCAAGAAAGCAGTCTCCTCTAAACTTCCTCAGCCAATCAAAACTGCTAACTCGTGATCAGCCATTGAAGAGCACAGATCGAGACTTCATAACTCGCTCCTAACAAAAATTTTGCAAAGGTCCCAGTGGAAGTTGACACTTAGCGGAAGAGAGAGAGAGAATAGAGAGAGCTATTCAACGGTCAGCAAGATCCTGGGCGATGAGAAATGGCTTTACAAAGAAAAGTAGATTAAGTAAATGAGCCCTATCGATGCCGCTCGATCACGACTCATAGAATTCCCGTATTTGTAAGCGACAAGTTAGCCCGTTCACGAGAGAAGGGTGTGTCTAGAAGAAGTTACGTCACACCACGCCGCCATCCTTGTGATATGTGATGCAAGCAATGCTTGTTTCCTGATGCTCTCCGGCACCATAGGCTTTGAAAGCGTAACCAGCCACCGCTTTGGGGGAAGACACCAAAAGACACTGCCCATTGGGCATATGCTGCATGGTGGCTCCTGCTCTTGGGAGGGGCGGGGTGGGGGTGGGGGCGGGGGAAGGGGTGCGCTGACCGAAAAGCGTTTAGTTACAAGAAAAGTCTCACTTTATTAACGATTAAAACTGTTCGTTCATTGTCCCTACTGGGAAGTGCTTCCAAACTAAATTCGAAAAACAGGATGTGCAGGTTGGCTCCTGCAATCGTTTCAGTTATTCACGAATTCCATATTCATTCTATCAGGGTAGTTGGAACTGGTATCACATGAAACGAGTCAGCTAGACAGTTGGTAAACTTGTTTCAAGTTCTTCAATTTTTACACTCAAAAGTTCGATATTTCTGTAACACTTCTAATGAAGATTGTGTTGACGGTTTGCCCTGTAGCATAGCCCGAGGTCTGTATTAGGCTGAAGGGTATGTAAGAGTGGTATGACGTAGTCAGTCATACCACTTACGCATCGTTGGTTCTCCGGAACATTCGCAACTAAGCATTCACGTGCCTTCCTGGGAGGCAACGAAGTTGTTAAGATTTCACGCAGAACGGTGGTATCCAACCGAGTCACACGAAGACTATATCAACAGTTTGTTGATGTTGACAAAATATGAGTTTTGAAGTTTTCCGACGAATGGTAGGACAACATTAACTGATTAATCGGTTTATTCCTGGAGAGTATGCGTAATTATACACAAAATTAGTGGATAAATAAATATCGTCATTCTTAGTCAGTTGCATTTGTTCGTGGGCTATATTGTTATCTGAGGAGTCATAAAGGATACTGTGAACAGCTAAACTATTATAAGGTGACGGTTTCATTTGGCTAAGAATTTCAGCAATGCTAAACTTCAATGTGAAAGGTAAGTTAAGTTCAAATGCTATAATGAATGTGGTCGGGTCAAGCCATTGTTAGGAAATGTGTTACGAACAGAAACGAAATGACTGGCCTGAACTGTTATCCTTACAAAGCAATCTTTTACACGTAAAACTGAAGAACTTTAACATTCGTAAAGAAAAGAGACACGTTTTTATTTTAAGTACACGGTCATGTTTCGTACAAGGCGTGCTCATTATGTTAAGAGGAGCCGGAGGTGGTCAAATCCAAAAAATTACGATTTTTTTTTGCTACTGAAAATTAATTGGAACATTCCTCTTTAATGTAAACTTTGAACTATTGTTCTACTCGTCCTAGAAGTGGAGTTATTACCATTTTCCCCCACGCCTGCAGAGGAAATGGGCGGCCGCTGAATGCATCTAACACCCTCTCGTGACTTCCTGCCGAACTGCTTGGGATTTTCTCGGCCTGTTACGCATACAGCGCCTTATGTTACGCATACAGCGAGTGTGCAAGGATTGGCTACATTGTTTTCTGTGACAAATATTACCCGTATTTCCTTACAGCTTACTCCTATTTTCCTCAGAATTTCGAACATCTTGCTCCATTTAATATTGTCGTACACTTTTGTTCTGGTTACGATGCCACGTTTTAGTAATCGTGTATGTAAGAAGAGGAAGAACGTAGGGAAAAGAAAATTAGCACTAATACCAAGTTGCGATACTACAATGAATAAGAGCGCGGAGCATCGTCTCTTTGCTGTTTACCGTTTCGAATTAGCTCAGTGTTGCGCCTGTTGTTGGTAGTATTATACTTCTTGTGCAAAGCGGGTAATATGCAGCATGTACAAGAATCAGGAGGGAACAATAAAACCAATTTTTCATAACTTAGCACAGCCAGAATTGTTACACAAATGTCTACACGGAAAGACGCAGAATCCTAATGAGAGCGTAAACAATTTGATTTGGAAAGTGATTCCTAAAAGGGTGTTTGTAAGCATAAAAACACTGCACTTTGGCATTTATGATGCAATAGCAACCTACAACCAAGGGAACAGTGTGAAGTGTGAAGTTCTGAAGGCATTAGGATTTACAGCTGGGGTGAACACTGTACGAGTACTAAGAAATATTGACAGAGAACGGATAAGAGGAGCAGAAAGAAGAGAAAGGCATATGAAGTATGATGGAACAACAGGCCAGAAAAGAAGACAGAAGAGGAAGCTTTTGGAGGATGAAGAAGAAGACCCTGATAATCCATCCTATAGTGCAGAAATGTATTGAGAAACTTTGATAGCCATTTCCCCTAAATTAGAATTTTTCGAATATAAGGAACATTTTCTCAAAATCCACTCAAGCTAGAGAGATGAAATTTTTATACAACACTCCTAGTGGTCAAACTTACATTGTAACACAGCCATTTGGCAATATGTTCAGTAGTTACATTTCAGTTTAATTATAAAGCAATTATTTGTAAAAAAATTTGGGTCATTAATAAAAAAAATAATTGGAAGGAAACTAGAAAAGATACTCCAAAATCCCTCTGTCATAACTGCAATACTAAACCACTCTATATGTAAAAAAAAATTCAAATTTTTCTATTTGGTAGTTTATTCATAAATGTTCCTCAAACTTAGTGATTTTAACATGGGCAGCATAGGCACCTCCGGCTCCCCTTAAACGTCCCTTACTCATGTCCAATCGCCGCAAAGAAAGTTGTCTCAGAAAATTTTATTTCCTCTTAATTATAGTCTCACTGGTTTACACGGGCGATTTTGCTAAATGGGAACAAACTATATGAGAAAATACATGAGAGGACAAGGAGCAAAAAATGTCAAGTGGATGTATATTGCTTGAAATGCCTTCTAAGTGCGTCCTGTGTGTCGTATCTCCATCTTCAAGTGGGTGGGCCTTCATTTGAATGCATTTTCTATCATTTGCCCATAGGAGCTTTTTAACTTTTTATGCTCCCAGGGATCGTTTCCTTCAAGTGCGTTGTCCCCATTTAGCAAAATTACCCTGACGACTAAAGCGAATAATTTTTCCTGATTGTGACTGTCGTTGACCCAGCCGACAGTACGTCGGAACTACGTAAAACACTTAGCTAAGAATTAGCAAAATATACCGGGAGGAAGGTTACAAGTTGGCGAAGCCAACGAATTATCATTAAAAAGAAGCTATGTCTCGGAATGAATGTTGTGGTGACAGACTCGTCGTCCGAGGTCTAGGATAGGTTTCAATGAATGTCATATGTCACGAATTCGAGATAAATTTACTGAAGAGTTCGTATAGGTATTCAAATTATGTGAGATTCACATCCATATGGGTTCTTATTTCGGCTTAAATTTACACACACATCTAGTTCCGTAGCGCCAAACTGAGAAGCAAACCTCCATCAATGGTTAAGGGGGAAGTCAGAACATGGAATTTAAAATCAGGAAAGTTAATAATAAATAAAATAAAATTTACACAGATACTATGCGGATAAAAAGCTGCTGAGTATAAATTAGGATAATCAATAATATAACACAGGAAATAACTGAAACGAAGTAGAAGGATGTAGCCATGAGTAAAGTCTTCAGTTTGGACGTGAACGTGTAAACAGTAATGTTAAGATTTTTTTAAATTCTTAGCTTATTGAGAATAGACGCAGCAGAGTACTGCATGCCTTTCACCACAAGAGTATCAGGTGCGGTCAAAAATCAGACGGGGATTCTGCCTAGTATTCACTGAGTGAAAGCTGCTAGTTCTTGGGTATAAGCTTGTATTGTTAACGACTAACGACCATTGTCAGCTTATCATCTGCCTGAAGACCTAGAAATTCGGATTTTTACAACTCCATAAACATAAGCCCATTCTGTTTAATCAAAGTGTCAGCTTTAGCTGAATTGTTTGTCAGAAACTCTAAAAATTGATTTAGCATCAATTTATTTTCTAAATGCTCTGAACTCGTGTCATGGGCTGCATTATTTGATACTCTGCCTATGTTGCTCTTAACATCCTTCACTACCATGCTAATGTCATCAGCAGACAGAAATATTTTAGAAGGAAACATATGTCCGAAGCCGTCAGAGCATCGCGTCCGTAGGAGACAAGGTCTTTCTGCGCAACAGGTACTTCCATCTTCTCCATTGGCGATCGTGGAAATCGGTCGCGATCACTGAATAAGAAACAGAATTGCGAGACGTTTCGCCTACGATCCGTCAGCGTACAAAGTCACGTTGGGTACCGAAGAGGTGCCCCAATGGCAGGAGTCGGTGCCTGTGACTTCGACGCTGTGTACCGTCTTTGGATGACGTTTCCAGGAACGACTTCCTATCCTCGATTTGTTCCTCAAGACACCCTCTACAACCTCTACGTAATTTGTCGCAACATTTCTGAGGCCCCCTATACTGTATAATGGGTATGATATTGCAGCATCCGTGATGTTAGGAAGAACAATGCAATATTCCTTCTGGCATAGGTACGTGCCCGAAGAAACTTTGCATCGTTCTTCTTAAGAATGCAGACTCTGCAATGTATTTACCCACCGATTCTAGGGTGCGGCTTTCAATTAAATTCTTATCCCCAGTTCGGGAATTACATAATGTGTGCACGAGTATAGGCTGTGACACAGGAACGACGACATATGGAAGTCTAGGTCTGGACGTGAGTCGTGCAGAGATAGCCAAAGTGGTTAAGCCTACCGCTCGCGTAAAGCGGCGGTGATGATGATGATGATGTTTGGTTTGTAGGGCACTCAACTGCGCGGTCATCAGTGCCCGTAGAAATTCCCAATCTGTACGCAGTTCAATCTAGGCAATTCCTCGAATGATGATGGAATGATGAGGGCATCATAAACACCCAGTCCCCGGGCAGAGAAAATCCCCAACCCGACTGGGAATCGAACCCGGGACCCCGCGATCCAGTGGTAACAACGCTAACAACTAGACCACGAGCTGCGGACGCGTAAAGCGAGCTATCCGGGTTTCAGTACCGATCTGACATAAATTTTCATTTTTGTCACCCTGATTGCCTGTTAGTGCTAGTATCTTGTTTACACGCTGTAATGAAAAGCAATTTTCAAAGAGCATGAGAAATGTCTTGATCAAGACATTAGGCTTATTGTCTATGTTATCAGGAATATAAATATCATGCCACACTTCTCCTTTAATAAGGTTCAAAAAAGTCTCCTTTATCACCGAATTAACGTTTCTAAATACGCTAATGGACATTAAAATTGCTACACCAAGAAGAAACGCAGATGATAAACGGGTATTCATTGGACAAATATATTATACTAGAACTGACATGTGATTAAATTTTCACGCAATTTGGGTGCATAGATCCTGAGAAATCAGTACCCAGAATAACGGCTTTGATAGGCCTGGGCATTGAGTCAAACACAGTTCATCATGAGTAGTGACTGGCGTATTGTTACGAGAGAGATGCTCGGCCACCATTGACCAGGCGTTTTCAGCTGGTGAGAGATGAGGAGAATGTGCTGACCAGGGCAGCAGTCGAACATTTTTGTATCCAGAAAAGCCCGTACAGGACCTGCAACATGCGGTCATGCATTATCCTGCTCAGATGTAGGGTTTCGCAGGGATCGAATGAAGGGTAGAGCCACGGGTCGTAACACATCTGAAATGTAACGTCCACTTCAAAGTGCCGTCAATGCGAACAAGAGGTGACCGAGACGTGTAACCAATGGCACCCCATACCATCATGCCGGCTGATACGCCAGTATGGCGATGACGAATGCACGCTTCCAATGTGCGTTCACCGCGATGTCGCTAAACACCGTTGCGACCATCATGATGCTGTAAACAGAACCCGGATTCATCTGAAAAAATGACGTTTTGCCAACGACGAACCTGGGTAGGTTCGTCGTTGAGTACACCATCGCAGGCGCTCCTGTCTGTGATGCAGCGTCAAGGGCAACCGCAGCCATGGTCTCCGAGCTGATAGTCCATTCTGCTACAAACGTCGTCCAACTGTCCGTGCAGATGGTTGTTGTGTTGCAAACGTCCCCATCTGTTGACCCAGGGATCGAGACTTGGCTGCACGATCCGTTACAGCCATGCGGATAAGATGCCTGTCATCTCGACTGCTAGTGACACGAGGCCGTTGGGATCCAGCACGGCGTTCCGTATTACCCTCCTGAACCCACCGATTCCATATTCTGCTAACAGCCATTGGATCTCGACCAACGCGAGCAGCAATGTCGCGATACGATAAACCGCAATCGCGATAGGCTACAATCCGACCTTTATCAAAATCGGAAACGTGATGGTACGCATTTCTCCTCCTTACACAAGGCATCAAAACAACGTTTCACCAGGCAACGCCGGTCAACTGCTGTTTGTGTATGATATATCGGTTGGAAACTTTCCTAATTTCAGCACGTTGTAGGTGTCGCCACCGGCGCCAACCTTGTGTGAATGCTCTGAAAAGCTAATCATTTGCATATCACGGTATCTTCTTCCTGTCGGTTAAATTTCGCGTCTGTAGCACGTCATCTTTATGGTGTAGCAATTTTAATGGCCAGTAGTGTAGTTGGTAACTATAGTATATTTACCACGTACGTATGCACAATTTCATTTTAGTTTTAAAATTTTGCATCATGGTCTGAAAGGCCATTTAATATTTTGCTAAGGAATGTCTCCTTCCCAATTACGAGTGCCAAAAATGTTGTCTATAGGTGTGTCCTGTACTCTGTTTGGACAGAATACAGTCTGAATCAGATGATATCAATTGAGGAGATCTTCTAACATTCCTTTCCCTGTACAATCAATCATAACATTAATGTTAAAGTCACCACTTACAACTAACTTTCGTTCTCTCTGTAAAGTGAACTAAGAACTTTTCCTAGCTCGAACAGAAGTGTCCTGAAATCAAAATTACGGGACCTATACATAATTAAAATTAAATCTTTAGTTTCACTAGATCAACTGCTTCTGCGCAACATTCTGTGGCCTGTTCAGTGAGATGCTTTGATACGTTGACAGATTAAAATGATATACCTTAAGTGCCATAATTTGTTTTATTTACCATGGCGAATATTTTGGTAACGCTTGCGTATACGAGCGCCTTTTTTATGTATACATAGCGGATTTAATATTTATTATGACGAGAGATAGCGACAATATCCCTCCGTCTATTGCAGCGAGAAAACGTCGTCTACCCGCTGTTATCTCACAGGTTGCGCAGAACAAGCGGCTGACGCACAACCTCTGATTATAGCTGACGACACATCTGTACGAAATACGTTTAAGTATAGCACTTCAGACAGGTATTGTTTTCATGTCTCTCGATGATACATCGGCCTGGCTTCTGTGACGTCCCCTCTCCGCCGCTTGCTGGTGTTGTCGACGCCGTGGAGCTGTTACTGCTACAGCTCGGTCGGTGGAGTCCAGACGCGATGCGCGATGATGGATGTCTCCGTCGGTTAACGAGAGACAAGATCTGAATAAGTTCTTAAGAAATCGTTCCTCGCGTAATGATTAAAGTTTGATTGCGAGTCCGCACAGTTTCCTTATTAATGCGAACTGCGCACTCTGATTGTCTCTTACGGTTTGAAGTTGAATTATTATGTACCCGGCTAACACTTTATATTAGAAATTGATGAATCTTCCCTCATGAGCATCGTCCACATCACCAAAAGCGAGGAAAAAGTTCAATTGCAGATCGCATTGGTCGTTGTTTGTTCGTTGCTAAGTAAAATTGTTCGCTCTATATGACGCGAGATCCACAGTTACTCTTTGACATTGTCTTAATTATCTTGCGTCGTAATATTATGTATGTTCAAACCTTCCTTGTCACAACTAACAGTCCACGAATTTAGTTCCAAGTTAAATAGTCACTGTTCATTAACTTTTGATGAGCAATTACTAAACATTCATAGAATGATGGCAGCGACACGCTGAATTTCCACTTTTGATGATCAATTTTATTGTTTCTTTTCGCTAAATACTTTATAAACATCACGCCACACGCACACACGGTTAATTAGCACTGGCAGTTCTGTTAATTTCAAGTATCGTGACAATTACGACAGCTTTAACCCTCGGCGTAATTGTATCTTCTTCATGTACTCGTGTCAATGTCTCCTACTCGAGACTAAAGGTGTAATATAGTCTTTTGAAACTTTGTCCATTCCTTTCCATAAGTTCACTTATATGAAAGTTGAGTCCAATATTGCCTACTTCCGTTAATAAAGTCCAACAACTCGGTATACACAGTCAGCATACTATCTCGGTTCAAGTCTCTAGTCTGAATATCAGTTCACAAAATCCGTGCGTCTACGTCACGCAACAACGACTCTTGAAAGTAAAACAATCTCGTCGCACTCCGTTCGCTCAACTATGACAAGAGCTGCTCTCGTATGACTTGGTAGCACGATAGCTAGCAAGGGACTTACTTTTTCCGTGAATGAGTGTTGTAGACGCACTGAATTTCTTCGTTGCGTTTACAACTCTCGTCCACATAAAAGTTATCTCTGACCGTCATTTCTTTCGACTTAACTTTCATGGTATTAATTTGCAATTATTACTTATATGTTTGGCAAATAACGAAAGATGACCTTTCTTTCTTCTTTCTTTCTACCAAAACACACTCTGTAATGCTTAATGTTGGTGTTTATCAAACTTTATGGTGTTATACCATCGGCAAAGTTCTCGTACCTGTCAGGACAACTATTCCCTACTTTACAACTTGATGGTCTTTCCAAATTGGGTTTTGGGGTACATTAGGGTGTTACACTTGGCATTTTTACGCTGTTTGCATAATGACGAGTAATGAAGATGAAGATATAATCATTTGAAACCTGTCTGCAAAATAAACGCATTTAGTAACTCCATGGTCAAGTTACTCTTAATTACCAAAAATGCGAGATGTGAGTGAAATAGAAGGCCAGTTGTTTAACACATAGGATAAAAATTATACTGTCACCGGAGAATTGGTAATTTACTAATAATCTTCTTTTCTTTCCTTGTGAATACAATTTAAAAAAAAACAATTTCAGACATAGGTTACGGGCTTCAGCCAATCAGTAGTCATCTTCAAACTGTCCGTTCATAAAAAAAGAAGACACAACTAGAATCGCTATAAAATTTGGCAAACAACTTTTTGTGTTTAACACCTCGATAGGCACCAGACGTCCGCTAAACAAATTAATAGGACGGGAAGTAAGGGTTGGGCCGCTTATTACCAGCTGTATCTGCTCCAAATGCGTAGGGGATTGTCGGTAACAGACGCCAGGATTGGATCAAAAGTATGGTCCGTGGCAGCGAGTACACATGTAAGTAAACTCCCCTAACAACAAAGCTATAGCTTTCGCACCATCGCAGTCTCCGACAGATACACGCCAAACACACATATTAGGGACTTACTAGGCGAAGAGTGGATCTTCACGTACATAAAGTAGTAGTCTGAAAACCTCTAAGAGAAGGAATCCAAATCGCTCCACCAACTAATTAATCAGTTAGGTGCACATTACCCGGGTGCTCCAGATAAGACACTTGTGTTCCACACCCAACAATTTAAGCTGTAACACAGTGCAGACAACAATCACACATGCATCTAATCATTTAGATACAAAAAACCGCTATTTCTCATTAATCGTAAAGCCAATGCAGGATGACAGATGGGCATAGCCCTGTGGTGCTTCCACGTGAGAGAACACAGACACCGAGACATTACGTAACGCTAAAACCACACATATATAAATCTGTATGTGTGTGTGTGTGTGTGTGTGTGTGTGTGTGTGTGTGTGTGTGTGTGTGTATGCGTGGCGTATGTTCCACATCTCCTCCAAAACCACTGCACCGATTTCAATCAAACGTGGTACACATATCCCCAACTCTCAGGTAACAATTCCTGTCTGAATAAGAACCACCTACCCATCACAGTTCAGGAGATATGACGCAATAAACAATGAGATGTGAGAAAAGCTTCCGCATGATACATTCTGTTGCCTCATCCATAGAAATTTACGCTGACGGTATCCACGTATGCAGCTAAATGCACCTACAAAATTATATCATGACACCACATATATTTCAGGATTTATAACGTCATAAACACCGTGATGCGTGAAAAATTCCCGCATCATCCACGACGTTTAAAATTATTACTTGTTTACTGGTATCTCTATTCGCGACATACTTTGCAGACAGTATCGACTTACGCTGCTGAATGTACCTACACAAATACATCATTGCACGACACATTTTTTAAGAAATATGACGTCATAAACACTGAGAGCCATAAAAATGCCGCATCATGCATGAAGTTTTAGTACATACGTCCTTTACTATGAACACATTCCTACAGTCGAGTCACCAAAAGAAAATCTCTGACACATGGAAGCTATTTTGACAACTTGCATTTGCGAAACGCGAACGGTGTAAGCAAATAAGTAGCCGTCTACAATGCTACTAAGAGGCTTTGCCATAGAGACGTTTACATTATCGCGTTGTAGACACGCGAAGCAGTTGTACTTATACTTTCCTACATTATAGGTATTTCTTTGTAAGACTGTTCCGTAGTGTCAAAGGTGTTTTCAGAAGCCCATGACATGAAGTTTCTGCGATATTACATTACGAACACACTTCATTTTTTTTATTTGCGTTTCTAATAGAAAACTGGCAAAATGAATATTCGGCCAACGCCGGGTTTGTCGGCTCGTAAAAGTATACAATAAAAGCGTATGCAAATGCAGGTGCTGCAAGCGATGAATTAAGGTTTTCGTTGCGTTATTAACCTAACTTTAGAGAGCGTAGGTAGAGGTCAAGGCTTTATAAGTGGAGTACAGTCCTCTCTTTGTCTGTTCATGAATGTCTATATGCGTGAAAGGAACTCACTAGGGTAGTCTTTATACTGTAGTTGTGGTCAGTAAATAATGTGACATGATCTGTAATAATTCTTTCTCAAAACTTTTAGTGCAGCTTTTAAATTTCAATATTTGTGAAGAGTGGAGAAGGAGGAGAGAGTTAATAGGCCTATAGCGGCGTGACGATGGGGATATATTAAATATGTAAATTATGAAAAAAATAACACTTCACGGATTCTGCATCCACAGAACAAAATAAACTAACCAACATGAAATATATAGATAGGACCTCTGACAAAATCGTACACGTTTTTCGGAAGATAAATATAAAATCGCCCACAGAACGACAAATAACAATAAAACGCAATTATAACCCAAATTGCCGGATGAAAATGAAATTTACGAATGCCAGGGTGTGTACATAGGAGTTCGTGTAACGATTGTTATGCACAGGCCATGCAGGTAGTCAATTCGATGTACGACTCAAAGAATACTGCTGCTCAAATATTAAACCCTGCTTCAGGTGCATATTTTACAAAAAAATGGTCATAATATTGGCTCTAATCAAGAACGGTTAAAGATTTTACATCCAAAAGCATGAGGCATATATTTTGGAGGAAATGGAGGGTCATTATTTAAGGAGTAAAGAGCCTGGTACACTGCGGAACAAACAGAACGAATTCTCCATTGATGCTTATTTCCGCATCTAGTCACCTAACTTCAGCTGCGCCGACTTCCTGAAATACTTGTATATAGTTCCTGGCGTGCGCCTGCAAGATTCCACCGCTGTTTGCCGTCTTTTCCGGTCCTGAATGCTACGAGTAAGTGGTGCCCTACCAGTTATACATCATGACAAAAGTGCAGCGCCATTTAGACGCCAGCGTGCACAACATATTCATTTCTAGCAAAGAATATAACACGAATTAAATTACTTTTCCTCCTTGGCAACAGTGCCTTAGTATGGTTAATTATTACTCTAATCCAATAATTTACTTGTGTAATACGTATCCACATCATCATTTACCAAGGAATGGATCCGCCTCCTTCTCTTCATAAATGCTGAAATTTCAAAAACCTGTTTTGAAAATATTTTAATTTCTTATAACTGGTTAATGTTATGTTAAAGAATCATGTCTCATTACCTGTCCCATCGTCTGTATCTACTTTAGTTATCCTTCAAAAATGGTTCAAATGGCTCTGAGCGCTATGGGACTCAACTGCTGAGGTCATTAGTCCCCTAGAACTTAGAACTACTTAAACCTAACTAACCTAACTACATCACACACATCCATGCCCGAGGCAGGATTCGAACCTGCGACCGTAGCAGTCGCACGGTTCCGGACCGCGCGCCTAGAACCGCGAGACCACCGCGGCCGGCTCAGTCACGCTGCCTCTACATAAAACACCAAACCGTGAGGAAAATAATGTCTTATCTCGTCTCACCAGTAAAACGAACCTCTAAACACCTCCTTCTAAATTAATCCAAGGCTAAAGTAACTGGAGTATCTATTCGAAGTATATGCACACTCAGATCATAAGCCACCCTGTCACTTTCCAAAATCTAACAGATATCTCCACCACAGGTTTCTTCACAAAATCCACTGATATCCACATACCCATTCATCCCATACACCACAACCGACCTCATCTTCCTCCATGAGCTCTAGAACTACTTTGAGAATCCTAGCGACCCTTCCACCACTTGCAATGTCTGGGACATTCTAACATGCCACTGACAATTAAAAAGACATGCGTCCAGGGGACAAGATAGGTCCGGCATATGTTTAGGTGGTGGATCCATCTGCATTACATCCTAATTAGTGTTCAGAGACCGACCCCGTTAGGCATAGTGTCTAAAAGTAGATCCAACCATCTTACATCTGGAATTGTCTTTGAAGATGGATCCATCCGCATTAGGACTGGTGTCCTAACTATGTTCAACGCGAGATAGCGTCTAGAGGCCTATCCACCTGCGTTAGATCTGCAATAGTGTTTGGAGGTGTATCAACCTGCATTAGGTTCAGTATAGGGTTCCGGAGGAGGATACATCTGCACTACACTGGGGTAGGGTAGCACAAGTGGGCTGGGGGCTTACAACTGGATAAAATCAGTTGTTCGAGCATTATTTCTATTTGTTTCATACATATTGTATCTCTAAGATATATACGAAGCTTTAACAGCTGCAGTTTATAAGTATTCTGTGTTATTACCAAACTATAAAGTGAAAATTGGTGTCGGCTTTGTTAGGTGGTCAAGCACTGGCAGTATTTAAAATAACTAGCCAGTATTGTAGTGCACTCCACTTGAACCATAGGCTACATCTTTTCACGTACATAATGGATGGCTTTGGCAATTAGCATTGTGTATTCACGGACGTTTTTCTGGATTGAGATTTGGAGGAAGAAAAGAAGTAAATGCTCCAGCAAACGTTTTGTAGATGCTCTGGCTAGGTGTGAGATACACAATCACTTCTGAGTGCTAAAGATGCTAACCCATACCTGGTAGCATGGCGGATAAGAATGCTGTATTCTTATACAGAAGTCTTTATTAATCATTGCATACACAAATACACATGCAGAATATGGAAAAATCATGATGCATTTTCAGAGTATCCGATATTTGCATTTACTGTATATACTAAGGTAAAGTGGTCACATGTTGGCGTATTTGCATAAATAGTGGTTGATTCAAGCATGTTTGCTATATTAGGAGCTATAGGAAAAATCTGTTGTAAACCTCCATCCCACAGGCCGTAGGAGAAAAAAAAGTCCCATAAACTGTTACTCTACCCACAAATACCGTTTTCCCCCAGTTTTTAAGAAAAAGAAATAGTGTATTGAGTAGACTAAAGTTGATCTTTATTAATGAAGTTACCCTTGTAAGTGTAGTTAATGTGAACAAAATGGGAATGGAATAGATGTCTGCATAATGATTTGATACATTTTTCTCGACGCTCTGAAATTGTTGAAATCTGGCAACAGTGCAGAGTGAGTTGAAATGTGTCACTGATCCGCTACATATTTTAGGTTTTAAAATTATGTGATTAAAAGGTTAAAAAGCACGAATTTGTTTGCTGTCAGCCCACCTTCTGTAGGAGGAATGTAAATAATTGTTAAACAAAACAAAAATTACCGCTGTTTATACCTACGAAGGGGTGCTGAAAACTAATGCCATCTAATTTTTAATGTGAAAACTATTAAAACGTTTTAAAATAAAGAAAACTTTATTAACAATCTATGTCTTTATTCTTCTTGTCTACATTTTTATTTCCTAGCATTGTCACCCTGACGACGAAAGCATTTCTCCGAACGAGGCACCAATTTGCTGATGAAAACTGTCTGGTACAAAGTTGGGGTAGTATGGAGGATGATCAGTGAACTCAAGGTTTCGGCTTGTAGTAAATGTAGCAACGAACTTGTGAGGTCTACCATTGTGTTGCTGAAGGAGAGAGTGTTCCATGTGTGAACAAACTCTAATTCGAAATTAGATTATAGAACGCTGTTTCTCACATATGTACATCACACACCGCCAAGTTGCACACTACAATTCGGAGCCCTCTAGTGGTAGGTGGCTGCAAATATTTAGACATGAAGACTAAAGTTGTAGAATTTTAATAACGTTTGTTTTGTTAAAGGTGTAGAATGTTAACAACTTAGGTTTTATTTAAAAAATTTTAAGAGTTTTCACATAAAAAATTCGGAGGCATTACCTTCCAGCACGCCCTCGTACGTTGACAATGCAACGATAACCTTACAGCACAGTTTGCGGCATGTGCATTTGGTTATAATTTTACTCTTGATTTATCACTACATAGATAGCTAATACATTGAGCGTATAGAATGAGAAAGTGGAACGTGCGTTGCGGGCGGCAAGCATCTTTCGTGTATGAATGCCCAGAACTGGTTTTAGAGTTTCGTTCGTCTTTGTGTGACAGTGAATTCAAACATCTGCTGCAATATATTATTTGGACTATGTGACTTGTGACCAGCGCTTCTAATTCTCTGTTATAATGGGAACAACGCTGGTAATGAAATACGGATTTTATGTCTGTGTGGAATCAAACTGGAGTGTCATTGAAGAACAACATTCAAATTCACTGAAGATGCAGTACTCAAAACGAGCATAATCTATAAGAAAATTAAAGAGTACTGTGTTCTGGGACGAAAAGATACGCTATGTTGGATTTCAAAAGCTCTGGAACATCAGTAACGTCGAATATTTTCGAAGTGGAGACGTGTCAATCACAGCTAACATTATGCTAGACTTAAATCTCAATTTTGTATTGGTTCACCACACTGTATGCACACTCTCTGGTACTTTCGCAGAGCATTCCTTGAAGCCCTCATCTCGCATTCTGTATCGTTATTCGGGAGGAAACAGTACTCAAAAACCAGTCCGCTCATCCTGTTTAAATTCCCACGATTACTGTAAATCATTCAATGGAATGCCTGCGTGGCTGTTGGAAAGACTGGTTTATTTTCCCTTCCTTGGTGATTCGAACATGTTGCCTAACAGAGCGACGTCTCGTCGACAGGACATACACCTTCTTTCCATCGCGACTAATTACTATCACGACATGAAAGTTTCCTGTGACATGTTTTAAAGATAGCACTGTTTCCATAACTGTGGTAGCTGATTGACTAATCTTCCAAATGTCTTAATTCTACAACCAGCTGTGAAAGAACTACTTTCGACACAGCAACACTGGTGGGACAATCGTACTGTCCCGTGGAAAAAAGTGACATTATGAGTTAGAACTTTATTATTATCATTTACTTCAATTATTGGACCTTCAGACTATTTAAGGAATTCATTCATTTTTTTGTCCTTGCTTGTGATCTCTGGTCTGCCCACTCAGTGGAAGCTTCGAGGCTGATATTCATACCTTTACCTTAGTAAATCTGAATCTTTCATCATTTCCACGCGAGATTTCCATTTCTGGTGGTATTCAGAGTTTTAAGCTACAGATTTTGAAAGATTAGCTTGTACCTACATTATATTCCTTTTCTCTCGTCATTGCACCAATAATAATCGGTCGAAGATACCAAATTTACTAGACCTGGATTCTACTTTTTGCCTACTAGTAGGGACCGTTTTTAAACACCGTGCTTGCTCATTAGGTACAACCACAGCCTTATAAAACTTGAGCATAGTTTTCTTCTTCATCCTTTTATAAAAATTCTTCTTACAGTACGGCGTGTTCCGTTAGAATACTCAGCTTTGTGTTTAAGTTAACATCCTCAAGGGGTGAACGTACGTTGGACTTTCAGAAAAGTTAGTTACGTATGTAGTCCCACGCTGATACCATTGCGCAACTGGAGTGTCGCACTGTCAGACGAGAGTATACGTTTCGGGTTTCTTGCAGACACGGTTCTGCTGCGGTGCGGATAACAGGCGCATTACAGTGTGGGAGTGAAATGGCGCCGAAACTGGAAGCGAATTCTAAAGTTAAAGTACGCCAGAAATTATATTCTTCTGCGAAAACAAGTTGATCATAGATTCACTGCGAAATTCTGGCGATATATGGACGAAATACGATGACCTGTTCACTAGTAGTGAAATGGTGCCAACAGTTCGATAAAGGCTGCACACACGTGGGAGATGCTGATCGGAAGTCCAGATCGTGCACTACGCTATTTACAGTTTTTTAGCAGGTGAAATAACATCTGAAGGGAAAGATATTTTCAACGAGGACGTCCTCAAATGGCTCTGTCACCGATGAGGAGATTCCTATCGTCGAAGAACTGAACAGGTGGTAGAACGTCCCGACCACTCTTCACACAGACTTGGTGACTATGTCGAAACATAGTGTCATTACGAAGTCTAGTCAAAAAATTCCGGAACATTCGTAATTTCGCACCAATGGTGGGTTGGAGCGAAATGCGGTTGGTATCCCTGCACACACCTATGTTTGTTAGTTATTGTTCAGTGCTGTATTGAATAGAACGTTGTGTTGCACAGTTTGCAAATTTAGAGATTGTAGAGATAGAGGAGCAACGCATCTGCATTACATTTTGCGTGAAACTCAAGAAAACCATCACAGAGACATACTAATTCAAATTATGCAGGAAGCCTATGGAAATGAGTGCTTAAGACGTTCTCGGTGTTACGAATGGTTCACAAGGTTTAAAAATGAAGTTGAGGATGACCCTCGTTCAGGATGTCCTTCGGCGTCTACCGACGACGCTCATGTCAGGAACGTCAACGAAACTGTGAGTGCCAATCGAAGAGTGACTGTCCGAGACACTGCAGAAGACTGTAACATATTAGTTGGATCATGTCATAAAATCCTGACACAACATCTCGGAATGCATCGTGTTGCCGCCAAGTTCGTCCCACGACTCATGAGTCAAGACCAGAAAGACCTTCGCCTCGCAGTTTGTGAAAAGTTTTAGGATCGCGCAAATGAGAACGAGACGTTCCTTAAGAGAATCATAACTGGTGATGAGACGTGGGTCTACGGTTATGATGATGAGACTATGGTTCAATCCTCACAATGGGCCGAGAAAAAAAAAATAAACCTCTTCAGGTCAGGTCAAATGTCAAAGTCATGAGGAATGGTAGGTTTTCTTTCGCTTTGAAGGGTTAGTTCATCACGAATTCATGCTACAGGGACAAATTGTTAGCCGATGGTACAATCGGGAGGGTCGGCCGGAGTGGCCGAGCGGTTCTAGGCGCTTCAGTCTGGAACCGCGCGACCGCTGCGGTCGCAGGTTCGAATCCTGCCTCGGGCATGGCTGTGTGTGGTGTCCTTAGGTTAGTTAGGTTCAATTAGTTCTAAGTTCTAGGGGACTGATGACCTCAGATGTTACGTCCCATAGTGCTCAGAGCCATTTGAACCATTTTTTTACAATCGGGAGGTGTTGCGACGCCTGCGAGAAAATGTGAGAAGGAAACGGCCTGAAATGTAGTGAGACGAATTCGTGGCTCTTGTATCACGATAACGCACCCGCGCATTCATTCCTGTTGGTGCGTGATTACTGCAGAAAAAGCGAAAACACTGTACTTTCTCATCATCTGTACTTTCCACACCTGACCCTGCGAACATTTTTTTTTTTTTTTAAGTTGAAAATCCCGTTGAAAGGACGAAGGTTTGCAACGATATACAAGATAAAAGAAAATTCGCAGATGGTCCTTCGCGCAATCCAGCAAAAGGGCTACCAAGACTGCTTCCAAGAGAAAACGCGGTTCGGAACGGTGTATCAATTGTGGAGAGAGCATTTAGAAGGAGACCATGCACAACAAGTAAAAGGTAAGGGTAGAATAATTTTGTGGACAAGGTTCCGGAATTTCTTGAACAGAGTTTGCTGTTACAGTCACTTTGCTGTTACAGTGCAGCGCTCAAAAAAGTTTCTTGGCCTGCCATAATAATGTGTGACTTGCTTTTTGAAGCCTCCTGGTTTACAGTTAAGGCAGAAAAGGTTAGCAAACTGGTATATTTATTAATAACTGCACGCGTGGAGGGCGACCAAAAGTAGTGGATTATTCTGTTTTTCCAAACGAAGTTTCTAAATTACTCTCCTTAAATTATTTGTGACATTCAAGCAGATCTTGTTGCAGGGCGTCATCGTAACGTGAGACTGCTATTTTGTCATCTACAAACAGGAGCGTCAGAATGAAATTGTCAGCACTCACGTCACTATCAAAATACGAGTATCATGCTAATATTTATGTCTACTGCTGTTGAAGTTACGATTTCGTACATATATTTTTAATCTGTTGCCTTTGTGACATCCAACAAATGTACTCTCCGTTTCAGGATTCGCTTCATATTAGCTAGCACAGCACCATTCGAAAATGACTGCATAACAATCAAGCACATATTCGTAGAACTGATAGTATTCATTTAACAATTCCCTCCGACCTATCGTTTAGTGATTTATATAGGTTTCGTGCTACGTTTGACAAAATTCGTAAGGGACAGATTACTTGAAATTCAGGTAAATCGTATTTTTGGCACAGTCTAACGGGATAACGAAGACGTATTAATTTTTCATTACTTTCCCACGGTACATACATATTTCATTGCTGAAATTTTTCGAAGACATTTAAGCTTTTTGCAATATTTTTGACATTTTGCTTTGGTACTTTCATCGTATCGTACCAAAAATTTTTATGAAAGGTACTGTACAATGTAATAACTAATACATTGTTATACACCACTTGCGTAGGTATTTTTAAATTCCACTTCTGTCATGCACCAGTACGGCGTAATGGAATACTTCCTATCTCTCTTAGATATTAGGCAGTTTTGTATTTGTACTTTTGTACTTTGAACTTGTATTTGTACTTTGTAATTCGATTCAAAATAACGGAGCGGTTCATTCCTTCTGACATCGTAATGTGAAAAATTACCAAAGATTTTTGAGTACCAAGAGTTTATGACCGATGTGATTCGTCAGGAAAAGGCATCACACTCAGGTACTCAAGAACACTGTTAGCGTAAATGTACCCACCTTCGTGGACGTCGTAGCCGAGCTTCCTGTGAGCCCACTGGCAGTTACCGTCTAATGCAGGCGTGATGGACGATTGAGGCAGAAGGTAGGACAGTCCCCAGACGATTCGATGAATGACGTAACTGTGTTTGTACGATTAAAATAAACACAGCACCCTTATTCATACAAATGAAGAGCGACAGCCGGCCGGAGTAGCCGTGCGGTTCTAGGCGCTACAGTCTGGAACCGCGTGACCGCTACGGTCGCAGGTTCGAATCCTGCCTCGACCATGGATGTGTGTGATGTCCTTAGGTTAGTTAGGTTTAAGTAGTTCTAAGTTCTAGGTCTAGGGGACTGATGACCACAGCAGTTAAGTCCCATAGTGCTCAGAACCATTTGAACCATTTTTTGAAGAACGACAAGGTTATCCTCAGCAACATCGTAATGTGAGAGTGTCGCTATACAGTCGCTGCCAATAGCTAGGCCGTATGCAAAACTATATATACACTATGTGATCAAAAGCATCCGGACATCTGGCTGAAAATGACTTACAAGTTCGTCGCGCCCTCAATAGGTAATCCTGGAATTCAACATGGTGTTGGGCCAGCCTTAGCCTTGATGACATCTTCCACTCTCGGAGGCATACGTTCAATCAGGTGCTGGAAGGTTTCTTGGGGAATGGCAGCCCATTCTTCACGGAGTGCTGCACTGAGGAGAGGTATCCATGTCGGTCGGTGAGGCCTGGCATGAAGTCGGCGTTCCAAAACATCCCGAAGGTGTGCTATAGGGTGCAAGTCAGTACTCGGTGCAGGCCAGTCCGTTACAGGGATGTTAATGTCGTGTAACCACTCCGCCACAGGCCGTGCATTGTGAACAGATGCTCAGTCGTGTTGAAAGATGCAATCACCATCCCCGAATTGCTTTTCAACAGTGGGAAACAAGAAGGTGCTTAAAAGATTCTAGGCCTGTGCTTTAATAGCGCCTCGCAAAACAACAAGGGGTGCAAGCCCCCTCCATTAAAACACGACCACTCCAAACACCATCGCCTCCGAATTTTACTGTTGGCACTACACACGCTCGCGCATGAAGTTCACCTGGCATTCGCCATACCCACACCCTGCCATCGGATCGCCACATTGTGTACTGAGATTCTTCATTCCACACAAGGTTTTTCCACTGTTCAATCGTCCAATGTTTACGCTCCTTATACGAAGCGAGGCGTCGTTTGGCATTTATCGGCGTTATGTATGGCTTAAGAGCAGCCGCTCGGCCATGAAATCCAAGTTTTCTCACCTCCCGCCTAACTGTCATAGTACTTGTAGTGGATCCTGATGCAGTTTGGGATTCCTGTGTGATGGTATGGATAGTCTATTATACATTACGATTCTCGACAACTGTCGACGGTCTCTGTCAGCCAACAGACGAGGTCGGCCTGTACGCTTTTGTGCTGTATGTGTTCCTTCACGTTTCTACTTCACTATCTCATCGGGAACAGTCAACCTAAGGATGTTTAGGAGTGTAGAAATCTCTCGTACAGACGTATGACACAAGTGACACACAATCAAAAATGGTTCAAATGGCTCTAAGCACTATGGAACTTTATATCTGAGGTCATCAGTCCCCTAGACTTATACCTAACTAACCTAAGGACATCACACACACCCATGCCCGAGGCAGGATTTGTAGCAGCAGCGCCTAGAACCGCTCGGCCACAAAGGCCGGCTGACACACAATCACGTGACCACAGTCTAAGACCGTGAGTTCCGCTAAGCGCTCCATTCTGCTCTCTCACAATGTGTAATGACTACTGAGGTCGCTGATTTGGAGTACCTGGCAGAAGGTGGCAGCACGATGCACCTAATATGAAAAGCGTATGTTTTTGGGGGTGTCTGGATATTGTTGATCACATGGTGTATTTCTGTCACATGTAATGCCAGTTAGCGAAACGCAGAAAATCACTGCGAGATTTCAACACATGTAATGATACACTGTCTTCAGTGGCTATAGAATGTTTAACAGTTAACTGTCCAAGTCAACAGCAGCACCACAAGCTTTGTTAGTGATTGCAGTTACTATGTTAATCATAACATCTTACCGTTTAGCGTCAAAAACAAATTCAGTTAACCTTGATGCGTGATATTAGGCAAGTGTGTTTTAGTAATACTGATTTATAAGGTCAACAACATTACAATTTCTTGTGCAGCCAGTTTACAATATTGTACGTTTTATGCTAATCGGTTAATTATTGCAGCAGCATTATTATATGTGCTGAATGAATTGATTTAAAATAAAATTGATGAGAACATTTACTTTCTTCTCGGTATTCCTGGAATGATGATAATCTGTGTTCCCTCGAGTCTAAACAACTTCTACAGTTCATTGGTAATAGCGTTATCCTGTGATGATGACACTATTTGTAATTTGAGTAATACTAATAATTGTACAAGTAGTTTGTGTGTAGATTTAGAGACAGAGCTCGTTTTGGTATCGTCCAGAGACTAAGAGCCACAGAGGAGTCCGGAGTGAAAACCGGTACCACAGACGTTAGCGAGGTCTCGCTGCAATCCATAACGACGTACGGGAGGCGTTTCTGAATACCATGCCGTCCTTCTCAGCACAGCAGGGCCCTCTCACTAAACGTCAATATAGAGCCAAGCACGGAAGCGCTCTGCCCCAGTCGTGACCTCATCTGAACGAGTCAACATCACAGTGTAGGATCAACGACTTGTTTAAGTTTCTGATCAACTTGCACTTTATTCAAGATTTAACATTATACCCCAAGAGAACATTTTGTTAATTAGTGTTCCAAGTGACACCTTGCTAGTCAGTGACAGTTGTAAATTATCCAGTATTGCTGTGGGAAAAAAGTTAAGTTAATCTTTTATTCCTTAATGTAGTAAAGTGGACTAACATTTCATGTGTTCTAGTTTGAAGAACCTTCTCCCACAGCAGTCAAAGAACCCACAGCTATGACCGGACAAAAGTAACTAGACTTGGTTCGAAGCTCACTGATTGTTACAAAGCCCTAATCAGACAAACGAATGAAGCTGAGACAGTTGCCTCGCAACGGTCGTTCAGCAGATGTCGGTATTGAAGTTCGCTGCTCTAGCCGTCTAAATTTCGAGAAGTTTTTGAGCAAGCATCCTTTCCGAAATACGGCCAATTAGCCAGATTATTCCAGTCGTAGAATGAGTGTGGCTTTTTCCGGCAGTTAATTGGTTTTCCTGCTCCATCGGTGGCGCAGCGAGCGATCTGTAAGGAATGTGGCGACCCAGAGTCGGGGTTCCACCCGCCTGTGAAGATGTCTGCAGCGCCGCTCCAGCCATCGGCAGGAAGTATTAGATGAAAATCATCAAGTTTTCAACTAGCTGCAGTGCATCAGATAAAACAATGTCACATCATGGGATACCACGGGAGACGGCCGAACCAACACAAGAAGACCGGCGTCGTAAGTGATAGAATGAGGGTTCTGTTGAGCAACGCTTTACCAAATCAAGAAGGTAAGTACGAACTCATACATTGTTTCTAGCAATACCTTGTCAACAATGAAATGGAGGCTGGGGGGCCTATAAATAACCCTACAGTAAGTGCTGACCCTTTAAAAATGTTTCTGAAATCACATTGTCGAAGTTATTTAAAGTTATCTGGGAAAGAAAGTAAAAACCAGAGGGGAATTTCACAGAATGTCTATAAGCAAACTGCTTTAGGTCTCACTGTCTCCATTCTCGGGTGATACATTATTTTCCTGCAAGCGTTAGAATGTCAACAGCATCTGAAATAATCTGGACGCATTGGTGGTCTATAAATTTTGCAAAGAGAAGGAATGACTCAAAAATTGTCAGTTTTTGTAAAACTGATTCGGTGTGTATGACACAGTGATTTGTCCCAAGAACTAAATTTGACAATAAGTTCACAAAATTTACTGTATCTCAAAATATTGATAGTTACCTGCGTACTTTTGAGGTAAATTATTGTATGGCTTAACGGTTAGCAAATTCCAATAGCACCTGAAAAGCACATCTTTTTACGTTATTAACCAACTCAGTACCCGATGTTGCCCGAGAATGTATTAATTTTAATGTTCTACTAGTCCATCTCCTCCTTCTCCGTCTCTCTGTCCACCTACTTCATTCCCAACTCTTTGTCCATCTCCTCCTGCGTCTCTCTCTGTTAGTCTGTCTCCTCCTCCCCCCTCTCTCTGCCAGTTTCTTCCTCCCCTCTCTATCCATCTCATCATTCCCCCTCTAATTCCATCTCCTCCTCCCCCTCTCTTTATCAATCCCCTGTTCCCCTCACTCTGGCCATCGTCTCTCACCCTCTCTCTGTCCATCTTCTCTTCCCCTATCCCTGTTCATCTCCTTCTGGTCTATCTCTCTGCCTGTCTATTCCTCCCCCTGTCTTTGTCCATCTCTTCCTCCTCCCATCTCTGCCCCTTTGGTAAGTGGGTTACTCTTACCCCCACAGTGACTCTTTCCAGACAGTAAATGATATGTGTACCAAGTTTGGTTGAAATTGGTCCAGGGGTTTAGAAGGAGATGTGGAACATACATATATACATAATAACGTATATCTATTTCTATAATTTGTGTGGATATGAACGTTAGAACGTTACGAATACGTACGTGCCTCCTTCCTCCTTGCTGACGGTCCATCCCGTCGTCGTCCTTTCTCTCTCCGCATTATAACACTCATCCCAATAGGAGGTGGTGGTTCTTACCCTACAATATTTCTTTCCAGATTGTAGCTAACGGGACAGTGGCTATAATCTCAACAAGGCTTCGGCACCAGCAGTGGGAGTAATTAAGAAGCAGCCCAGGAAACAGAACGATCTGGCGACACGGGTGGACAGAGCAACTACATCGACGCTGCCAAACACGCAAGCGTATCCGCGACCCCTGAGGCGTGTCCTCGGGCGCGGACCCCGGAATGTATGGCTAGCGGTGGTAGGGGATATACACTCCTGGAAATTGAAATAAGAACACCGTGAATTCATTGTCCCAGGAAGGGGAAACTTTATTGACACATTCCTGGGGTCAGATACATCACATGATCACACTGACAGAACCAGAGGTACATAGACACAGGCAACAGAGCATGCACAATGTCGGCACTAGTACAGTGTATATCCACCATTCGCAGCAATGCAGGCTGCTATTCTCCCATGGAGACGATCGTAGAGATGCTGGATGTAGTCCTGTGGAACGGCTTGCCATGCCATTTCCACCTGGCGCCTCAGTTGGACCAGTGTTCGTGCTGGACGTGCAGACCGCGTGAGACGACGCTTCATCCAGTCCCAAACATGCTCAATGGGGGACAGATCCGGAGATCTTGTTGGCCAGGGTAGTTGACGTACACCTTCTAGAGCACGTTGGGTGGCACGGGATACATGTGGACGTGCATTGTCCTGTTGGAACAGCAAGTTCCCTTGCCGGTCTAGGAATGGTAGAACGATGGGTTCGATGACGGTTTGGATGTACCGTGCACTATTCAGTGTCCCCTCGACGATCACCAGTGGTGTACGGCCAGTGTAGGAGATCGCTCCCCACACCATGATGCCGGGTGTTGGCCCTGTGTGCCTCGGTCGTATGCAGTCATGATTGTGGCGCTCACCTGCACGGCGCCAAACACGCGTACGACCATCATTGGCACCAAGGCAGAAGCGACTCTCATCGCTGAAGACGACACGTCTCCATTCGTCCCTCCATTCACGCCTGTCGCGACACCACTGGAGGCGGGCTGCACGATGTTGGGGCGTGAGCGGAAGACGGCCTAACGGTGTGCGGGACCGTAGCCCAGCTTCATGGAGACGGTTGCGAATGGTCCTCGCCGATACCCCAGGAGCAACAGTGTCCCTAATTTGCTGGGAAGTGGCGGTGCGGTCCCCTACGGCACTGCGTAGGATCCTACGGTCTTGGCGTGCATCTGTGCGTCGCTGCGGTCCGGTCCCAGGTCGACGGGCACGTGCACCTTCCGCCGACCACTGGCGACAACATCCATGTACTGTGGAGACCTCACGCCCCACGTGTTGAGCAATTCGGCGGTACGTCCACCCGGCCTCCCGCATGCCCACTATACGCCCTCGCTCAAAGTCCGTCAACTGCACATACGGTTCACGTCCACGCTGTCGCGGCATGCTACCAGTGTTAAAGACTGCGATGGAGCTCCGTATGCCACGGCAAACTGGCTGACACTGACGGCGGCGGTGCACAAATGCTGCGCAGCTAGCGCCATTCGACGGCCAACACCGCGGTTCCTGGTGTGTCCGCTGTGCCGTGCGTGTGATCATTGCTTGTACAGCCCTCTCGCAGTGTCCGGAGCAAGTATGGTGGGTCTGACACACCGGTGTCAATGTGTTCTTTTTTCCATTTCCAGGAGTGTAAGTCGTCAGCGCCCCCTAAGGAACTGTTCGACAACGCACCTGGGGATGGTGACATCTGATAGCCGAAATATCGTGCCCGTTGGACACTAAGGACCGCCAGTACACGCGTGAACTGTTCGATCATGTGTACCAAATATGTCTGAAATCGTTCCAGGGGTTTAAGATGAACTTTTTACCCATGATTTTGCCCGCATATGCACATTTCAAATATATTTCACACATTTTCAACACATTTCACATGTATGTCACCTGTATGTCTAGTGATTTTTGCCCAGCAATTTCATTTTCACGCAACTCAATGTCTATGACGTCATATCTCCTGAATTATGTGCTACATCCATTGGTATATGGGCCTGCTGCCTGAAAAATGAATTTTGGTGATAATGGCCATCAGCCAATGGAAAAGCAGATAGTAACGAAACACTATGGGAGTCAAGTGGGGACTGGGAATTTTCTAGTGAAGAGCTCAACGGGGCTATTATGGACACTTTTATACGAGTTCTGGAAGAAGGCAGATCTGTCTAGAGTAATGTGTACGATCCTGTCATCTAGGTGATTGATTCTTGGCGGTAAATGGTCGCTACCATACTGTCGCTTTTAGGGGCTTCATATTTCGAGAGGTCTGAATGTGCTCCATAGTGGCACTTTAACTTTTTCCACTTGATTTACGGAACTCAGAATAGACAGGATAGGTCTATGCATTACTGTTCTTTGATTAGAATATATTAATTTGTGAATCATCACGTGGAACTCTGAAGTGTTGAGTAGTGAATATTTCATGTACTGAGATTACGAAGTAGAAATTAATTTTCGCGTATCTTCTACGACTGTTTGGTTTGAGGATTTCGCTGTCATTCTCTAAACACCGTCACCGTAACTTTACTGCATTTGGTAAGAGTATTTTCCGTCTTCATTTTGACTGAATAACGTAGGACCACTTTCAGTTTATCTGAGATGTCCTTTCTCGAATAAATATCATTCAGTATAATTCTCTGTCGTCTACATCAATTACAGACATTAGAATACAACCCTTGTTATTAAATTATTCATTTAACTTTTATTTTGTGTTTTTGTGTATTTCTAGGATCACAGCTACAGGTTATTATTCACAGCGAATTAGCTGCGGAGCATGAAAGCAGACGTGCGTGAGACTCGACCGTATGACTATATCAGGCCATTCTTTTTAAACATAACCGTGCGTAGCCCCAGTATTTGAAGTCCGAGTAACTACAGGTAAAGACGCAACTGGTTTATTCGTATGGTATGCTGTTTGAAAGAGCAACCGTTAGGAACTGTTGCAATGCAGATGACACTTTTTGACTCAGCTATCTGAAATTACACCCTGTATGAATAAATCCAGTATGATTAAATCCATAGCATCAAACGAATTATGAAATAAATCTAGAAAATATCGGCAAAAATAATGTACGCCTACTTCCACAGTGTTAGGTTGAAAGTGAAAATTAAAAATCTGACATGGGAAAAAAGAAAGACAGAATGATTGATAAAATTCTGCCCGATATCAACAAAAATGTCATATTAATACTGTTCGTAGTGAAGAAGCTGTAAATAACCTTTAAAAAAGACTTCTTCAACTTTGATGCCATCTTAAAACCTCACTTCTGTGCATGTTAATAGATTTACTGCATAACTTTCTTGCTATCTACTTTTTAGTATCGACTGGAATAAATGAAGCTGAGCAAAACATGTTTTGAAAGCTCCACAGTTATTCCTCTCTGCGTGGTGCTGATGTGCAGGCCCCTTCGGGAAGATGGAATCATCAGCACCTGAGCGGGACTCCAAGATGTGGCGCCCTGTCCCCCGCTATGGACTCTTTTGCATCCTTCTCCGATGTGGACACCTTCGCGTCCCACCAAGCAGTCCCACTCATGCGGACATCTTTGCGTCCTGCAGGCCAGTCCCCGATGCGGCACTACGTACGCCCATCGTATTCCTGACGCCAAAACGGGTCCAGTAGCCAAAGGCAAAACTTGGAACCACTGCGGTGTAACCATGGGGATTTTCTCCAACAGGGAATCCCGTCAAAAATAGCTACTCTTTCGCAGTCTCCAACGACAACTTGAACCTCTCCAGTACTACCAAAAAGTACTCATTTCACTATAAAAATACAGCTACCAGCCACTTTTTTTAATGAGTTTTATTTATGCCGATTTGCATTTCGGGTTTGCACCCATCTTCAGCTGGCAAATTACGTGTGTCTTTAGTTTCTACAGTGGTAAAATATCGACAGCAGTTTGGATGCTGCAGCTGGCCTGTGCAAAAGCAACGATTCCAATCATTTACTTCAATTTCGCGAGTTTAAAGTTACGCACTATCAGTTGTTTATTTCACTTACATTCTCCTCTCCTAGTTTTTTCTTGGCCTTTCTTCTTTTTTGTAACAGCACAAACACTTTTTGTCACGTATTTTACACATGCGTACTGCGTTATCCGTGATTGTGCTTAATAAGTGGTTTGATAAGTAGTGTGTGAAAGTTTTTCAGAAATATTCGTTTTGGTAACTCTGTTTGGTCGTTAAGTATGTCAGAAAGGGATGCATGTTTATGTGCATAAATTTCTATTTCTTCTAGGAGGTTCATTCTTTTTCCTTTGTTGGCTGGGTGGAGAACGTGTAGGTTATGGGATATGTCTGTTACTTGATGTTCTTCTTCTGCTACATGTTGGGCAAATGTGGATTTATTTAAGTTTTTTAAACGAAGAGCATCCATGTGTTCTCGAAAACGTAATTTGAAGTTTCTACCTGTTTGGCCTATGTATGTTTTTGGACATGAGTTGCAGTTACGTTTGTATATTCCTGATTGATTTTACGGTTTGGTATTATTTATAATGTTATGGATAGCTTTGTCCTTAATCTTGTTATTTGTATAGTAGCTGAGTCTGATATCTGTTCCTCGGAACAGGTTTGCTATTTTATATGACAGTCTTCCTACAAATGGCAAGCTTACATATTTTTCTTTTGGCTCGCGAAATTGAAGTAAATGATTGGAATCGTTGCTTTTGCACAGGCCAGCTGCAGCATCCAAACTGCTGTCGGTATTTTACCACTGTAGAAACTGATGATACATGTAATTTGCCAGCTGAAGATGGGTGCAAACCCGAAATGCATATTGGCATAAATAAAACGCATTAAAAAAGTGGCTGTTCGCTGTATTTTTGTAGTAAAATATCATTATCCACGGCCACGGAGCTCAACAGACCAAATAAAATGGAAAAATTGTTATAGTACTCATTTCAACGATGCGATCTAATGTCACATTATTTTATGGGAACCGCACGTTCTCCCGCCAGTGTCTGCAGCCTCGCAACTGGGGTAGGCGAATTCAGAGAGGACCGCTACAAGGCTAGAGTTTGTTTCCGGTGGCCTGCGCTTTCTACAAGCGGCAGATACTAATCTTCAAAAGGAGTGAGAAAAAATGGAAAAATCACCCCCGACTCCTGCACGCGGCGCCGTACCTCCCGAAGCCGGCGCTTAGCTGCCAGCAGTCATCCTGCGAGGTCAATGCTTGTCGCCCCCTGTAGGTTCTGGCCCAATCTCAATTTCCAGAATCTTACGCCACCCAATATGTGGTCCCCCACGTCGGTCTTCGACCTACTTGGCCAAAGCGTTTCCTGTCGCTCTGTCTGGAATCCTCTACACATTCTCACACACTCGATACATTCGTAGTCTATTAAATACCATCTAGAGTTAATATGGAGAGACATACAAATTACACATGGCACCCTACTGCCAGTCTAAAATTTTCCATAGCGTATTTTCTTGATATCAGTATCAGAATGATGAATATATGCTGTTGTAGAAACCGGAACGCAAAATGTTTGCTGCGTTTCACGATTTCCTTTCGGCTGCATACGTTAATCAGCTTCAAAGAATTAGCATTCCCTGTTGTATTCGTTCCGCCAAAGCAGATATGGTTCATCACACACACATACTTAAATACAACGAAATATGCTTTAGCATCTAAATTGTTTTACATTGGTCGTTGACCAGCATTCTCTTTGTCACATCCAAGTTTGAATCGCAGAAACAACACTGAGTTTCGACATGAACAGTGGGGTATGTACCAAAGACTGTACATTTATTCATTCACAAATCTGTCAAGCTTAGTGGTTGCAATCTTGTGATGCCACTCTGTCACACAGTATCAGAACAGCGAAGTAGTGGCCCTCCTGAACATCTTGAAGCAAATGTACCTTCCGTGAGCCACAAATAATTTTCTAATATGAACATAATGCTTGTTGTCTGTATAATTAATACGAGCAGATGTGGTCCTATCGACTGAATTACAGGACATTAATATTTGTTCAATTATTTCTGTATGAAGCATTTGGCCTCCTGGGTATTCGCTACTGCCATCATGTAAAATTTGTATTTCATTTAGTTAAGTGGATGAATGGAATGCATTTGAAACTTAGGTATGGGATTTCATTTAACCTTCTGATTAAGGATCCAGGAAACATGAGATGCCCCCAGCATAGTCACACAGGGACCTCCTGCACAACATACACTGGAAACAGCACATACGACACAAAACTTATATGGTGAATGAAATATCATCTTATTAAATCCAGCCGCGAATCCAATACAGCTCATTAACAGAAAGAAATCTGCCCCACTTGATGATAACCGCGAGTGTCACACTGATGTGCATTTAACATCAGTGCCTAAAAAAAATCTTGTCACTCCAACGTCGCTCGTCAAACATTTAGTTGTATACCGATGTTACCTTTTGTTCCAGAATAACTTCATGAGAGGAGCTTTATAACTTTCTGTAGCACTTCACTAACACAAACCCGTTGTTTCTTTCGTGAATAACTTTCTCTTCCTCTCTCTCTCTCTCTCTCTCTCTCTCTGTCTCTCTCTCTCTTTCCCCTCTTCTCAGCACACTTACATGCAGCCACCTTCCACTGCACATTCTGTCAGCTGTAGGAAAACTGCACCTTCCACCTAGCACAGCCTCGAACAGAACAGAACAAACAAGAACGCTTTCCCGTCATTCAAAACTTGCAACTCATGCCTACCGTCTGATTGTCGTCATACCTCATTGGCTGAGGCCATACTCGCATCAAAGATCATTGGCAGAGAAAACTACCACAGCAGATGCCACAGTGAATACATGCAATTCAGCCAGTGGATTCAGAAATAACAGAAAAAGTTGCTCACGAGGAACTGACGTGTAACAATCTCATTACATGGGAGTTGGAAAATATGACAGACACCTTCCTGTTTTGAATTAATAAATGTAGTTACCATTAGTTCGTTTCCCAGCAAGGTGCTCAATGAAACCAATACAATGTACATGGCACACAGTGTGGAGCTATCAAGCAAATCCATCATCACACAGTTCATTTGAAAAGTGCAATTCAAACAGAATTTTTACAGTACAGATTCATCATTTTCGCTGACCCCTATCAAGACTGTCTTTATTTTATAAACAATATAAATAATTTTAACACTATCACCTAAAATCTTTAAAAATACTGCTTTTTAACTACATGTGTTGATGCAGCTACACCTACACATGGAAACACAATACCTGTATGGTTTGAATTTTATTGTCCTTAAATTGTGCAGATTATTGACAGTGAACCTGTACTGTAAAACTAAAACATTGTGAAGGCAAATATAAATAGCATAAAGTCCAAAATATATCACTTTTCTGACTTGTTCAATACTTTTACACAAAAAATATTCAGTTTTGCAAATAAAAACTATCCTCTGCTCTTACACCTGTTTCAGGTGTTTCAGCCTTAGGTTTTGATACCGATCTGTTTTAGCCATATCATTAATCACGAAGTCCACAAGTTTTTCTAATGGTAAATGGAAAGATGATTTAAGACACTTTGAAAACTAACACACCGTTGCGTTTAGAAAGCTGCAAAATGGACAAAGTTTTTGAAACCTAACTGTACAGTTACATTAAGTACCTTACGGAATCCAACTAAAATAACACGTTGACATAACAATGCATACCATACCTTGTTCCAAAACTCATCTATCCCAGCACAACATAGAATATCATCAGGAAGTGGCCACTCGTCGTCAGTTTCTTAAAGCCCATTGGTATCCTCTACTATATTTATTTATACATTTATTTCACCTGGCAAGATTAGATTACAATTTGTATTGTACATGAGCAAAGTATAATAATAATAATAATAATAATAATAATATCTACTACAATGAATGTGTGGAATTTAAGAAATGTTGTTCTTATTAACTTCAAACAATTTCCTGCTTATATTTTCATTGAATGTGTGTCTTAATCTCCAACAGAAAGGTAATTCATGGCTTGTGCCAGAAGGAGTTGCGTAGGCATCTGGCGTCTTCTGTTTTGCTCCTTTAAACACTGCCTCTACTGCCTCTTTTGAATTCAAAACTGTGCTAACGTAATTAATAAGAAAAGTCTCATATATATATATATATATAGTTACTGTGAACATTGCTTGACTAGAGTCTCGTATTAATTCTGCATCAATCGAACTTCTACCTTTTGTAGTTACTTCATCGCTATATCTCCCGATTACGATTCCTGAAAAGAGCGTTATCACTGTCTTCGGGATCAGTGTTTAGTAATTATTATGTAATTTCACTTTCGTAGGTTGTTAGTAGGACTGTAGGTCACAATCATCTTCTTCCTAATCCATGTCTCAGGGAACTATATTATAAGGTATTCTCCTACGTAATTGTTTGGCATTATTACACGAGCATAACTCCGAAACAACAGTAAAAAATTGACTTTTTGGCACGAATAATACAGAATTCGGGTACGTTTGTGTATGCGAGACCGCTACGGTCGCAGGTTCGAATCCTGCCTCGGGGATGGATGTGTGTGATATCCATAGGTTAGTTAGGTTTAACTAGTTCTAAGTTCTAGGGGACTAATGACCTCAGAAGTTGAGTCCCATAGTGCTCAGAGCCATTTGAACCATTTTTTTGTGTACCTAAGTCATCATCGTAAATAAGTCACTTCGAATACCGGGTACGAGCAGCATGATTCTGCGCATATACCCCAGTTCGGCTGTAGTACTTAGCACTGTCCATTGTTGGGTACAATAATCGAAAATAGTTACAAAATTTACAAAAATGATACAAATCTTTTTATCAGTAACACGAATGCCATCTTTGTGATCCAACGACCTGAAATTACATCCTCACACGATTACATTCACACTATCCAACGAGTTATGAAATAAAGGTGCAAAATATTCATAAAAATTTTATTAAAAGTACTATAATCTAAGGCAGAAATAGAAAATTAAAAATTTTATGTAGAAAAAGGAAGCCAGAACGACTGAGTAAATCCTGTTGAATATCAACGAAAGCAACCAAGGAAAATAGTAAATTAATACTCCTCGAAGTAGAGAAATAGATAATAATAAACTTATTCATCGTTTGTGGGGGTATGTACCGTCTATGAAGGCTGTTTGTTTCTTGCCATACGCGTTTCGCTTCTTTTATTTGGGAAGCATCATCAGTGGCGATTTCCAGCCCTGTTAACACAAGTGTGTGGTCCTGGAGATGTATTTGTTAGTCTTCATACTCCAGCTGGCCGGTTTCTGGTGTTGTTTGCCGCGGGGGATTAGCCGAGCGGCATGAGGCGCTGCAGTCGTGGACTGTGCGACTGGTCCCGGCGGAGGTTCGAGTCCTCCCTCGGCCATGGGTGTGTGTGTTCGTCCTTAGAATACTTTAGGTTAAGTAGTGTGTAAGCTTAGGGACTGATGACCTTATCAGTTAGGTCCCATAAGATTTCACACACGTTTGAACATTTGGTGTTGTTTCATCCACATTTGTCGCATCGCATGTTTCACTTTCAGTTCCATTTATTCGCCAAATGTGGATGAAACAATACCAGAAACCGGCCAGCTGGAGTACGAAGACTACTAACAAATACATGTCCAGGACCACACACATGTGTTAACAGCGCTAGAAATCGCCACTGATGATGCTTCCCAAATAAAAGAAGCGATACGCGTATGGCAAGAAAGAAACTGCCTTGATTTAGTTTCATAGACGGTACATACCTCCAAGAATTTAGATCAACTAAAGGAAAAGACGGATAACAGATAAAAATGAACGATTATTCATCTTTACTAGCATCTACAACACTTTGCACACAAAATTTCATAGGTGATCACGTTAAAGGACTTAATCTATTACTTTCATGCTTTCTGGTGTTTAATGTTAAATGGCGTCATTAAAGCTGAACAAAATGTATTTTGTAAACTGTATTTGGGTGGTAGTGGGGGTAAATATAGTCTAGGGCCAGTAAACGTTTAGATGAATACGTGCAATCTGAAAAATCGTCCTGAGATTTACCGTAGAATTGAACTTCAACAGCTGACCCATTGCGTTCTCTCCTGAAGTTTATCACATTACTCATCAGCCATGTCAATTGGACAGCAGAAATCGGCAGGCCGGGTATGGCGGCGGGATGCACCGAACAGAGTTCGAGAAATTCTCAGTTCATGGAGAGAAGAGAACGGTTCTTAATTTTCAGTTTATGAGTGGCAGTCAAATGAAAACCGCACACCCACCACAACGGAACCATAGCAAGATTCCATTCGAAAGTAATTACCACATGTATGAAGACATTTATCCCACCGAGAGACGATAAGATCAGTTGCAGTGTGGTGTCACCGCCAGACACCACACTTGCTGGGTGGTAGCCTTTAAATCGGCCGCGGTCCGGTAGTATACGTCGGACCCGCGTGTCGCCACTATCAGTGATTGCAGACCGAGCGCCGCCACACGGCAGGTCTAGAGAGACTTCCTAGCACTCGCCCCAGTTGTACAGCCGACTTTGCTAGCGATGGTTCACTGACAAATTACGCTCTCATTTGCCGAGACGATAGTTAGCATAGCCTTCAGCTACGTCATTTGCTACGACCTAGCAAGGCGCCATTACCAGTTACTATTGATGCTGTAAAACATGTACCGTCAAGAGCGATGTTCACCAATTATGGATTAAAGTTAAGTATTCCAGCAGCTACGTACGTTTTTTGTTAGTCTCATTTCCTTGACCTGTTCCAGACCTCACGCCAGCCTGCTTGAACTAAAACGCGTGCCTTTCGGCTTCCTCTCATAGTGGGTTGGCTGTCTTGCCAATCCACAATATGCAGTTTCGTAGGACGCGGTCGGCCGTTGACAGATCCACAGCCGCACCCACTCTTACACTTCTTCGTCCGTATGAAACTGACGTCCACGCACTTCTTTCCTCCGATCGCCAGCGATGTGAAAATCACACGGTGAAAGATCCGGGCTGTGCGGAGGATGTTGCAGTGTTTCCCAACCAAATCGCTGAAGCCTACCTTCGTCCAATTGTCAGTGTGGGGGCGGGCGTTGACCTGCAACAGGATGATTCCGTCCGACAGCCCGAGGGTTACCGGCAACGCCAACGGTGGAAACGTCCCACATCTTCCCTGACAAAGAAATACAAAGCTGTTCACACGATTCCCGGTAAGATCGCGTTGACATCCCCCCTAGACTGCAGGGGCCCCCTACTCGTCTAGTTCCTCGAGCGTGAATTCACAATCGAAACGCAGCGCTACAAAGACACTTTGCAGAAAATGGGGCGCATCATGAAGTGAAAACGCCCAGGAATGCTGTTCTAATGATGAAAAAATAGAATTTAATCCTACAACTTTGTTAAATACTACAGTTTTTCCTGCCTACATTGATATATACTGCACTGCTCTCAGAATAAAAATGACTGCTATATACTAAATTTTACAGTTGCAGTCAAATAAGCTGTTACGCCTCTTTTATTTCAGTTATAGAAATCCATTAGTGTTTTGCAAAAAAAACTTGACAATTTTGCTTCCAGTGGTTTTGATGGAATATATTGCTTATTTTGGTAACAATACTGGCTTCCAGCATCTTTAAACAGTCATTTTTGCTCCTGCTGATTCTGGCATTGTTAAAGTATTTTGCTTATGTTCTACTGATTGTTTGTTACCTAAGTGCTACAGACTTTTGGGGATGTAGATATTCATTAGTCTGCAATAAATATTAACATCAAGAAAATCGATAAAAAAAATTGAGCGCTAAGCAGTGTACACACAAAGCAGTGCATACTATTGAGACGTAACTCTGTACCAGTTCTTCTGGGATAAAAACTCCCTCAGAGTTCGCTTCCTGACGATTTAAATTTTAAATTGATGCTTAACCCTTCGCACAATTTTGTCAGCCAGTTACTTCCAGACATTCTTCACCTTCATATTGTTTACATTTCATGCCTCCCTTCATCAAAGAAGGTGTTTCGATACCCAATAATCGATAGTAAAATTATATCACAATATTCCTGCTAAGCATTTTAAACATAATGATGAATTAATGGTAGACTGCTGGTACGCAGAAATAATTTTTATAAGCAATGAGATACCCATTTTTGTAAAAGTTTTTATCTCTCTAGTAACATCGTGTTAGAAAAATGAATTTAGTAGATATTTATGCTGAACTTTTTTTACATAAATGTAATTAATATATATTCGCCAAAGAAGCGCGAAGTGCTAAAATGAGTGCCCAGAGAAACCTTGAACACTAAGAAATGCGACAGTATGAAGACCAAGCTTCAGGAATGTTCTGACGCACAATTTAATACGACTCAAATGTTCATTCCCAATTTCCCTCAAAGTTGTATTTTTCAGAATGTAGGTACACATATCTCATTACGTTTATATAAAGTATTGCACTATTTTTTCTCTGTAATTTGCTGTTCTCTATGCGTATCTAGTAGACCAAAAATTTATTGTAGTTACAGCGAAATTACAGATAATCTAAATTTTTTATTATAGAAAATGTTCTAAAAATTAAAATACACACATGATGCTATTTAGACTTAGTAGTTGCTTCATCATTTAACGAATAAAATAAAAGCTCCAGGCTTAGCTCGTAAATTTAAGGACGAGAAGGCATAACAAAAAGTGAGTGAAGTCAAACACAAAATAAACCCATGGAATACAGCACGAATGGTGGTAAGGCTTAATTAATGGCAAATGTCACAGCATCAATAAAAACTACAGATATTTTCGAATTCTTCTTCTGACAGCAAATCTAATGTCAAACATCATATAAAAACAGAAGTCATGGTCATCTTCTAACTGGTTATTTGCATACGCGACATGCAGTCCCATTCAGTTATTGCCAGTTTCGGTGCCACAACATTTCCTTCTGAAAGCTGTTCGCAAATATGGCCACATTTATGCCTGGTTTTCGTGTCTACGCTTACGGAAAAATGCCGGTCCTTTTTCTGCTGTGATGTAGTCCGACTGTTCCACGCTACCTACTGCAGAACTGGTTCGACACTAAAATTTTGCAAATGGCTCGCACACCAAGAGCACGCCGTCGCGTACATGTATCATTCTGATAAATATTCATGCATTTATTCATGGTCAACGTTGGACAGTACGAAACTAATGTGTAACACTCCACATAACTCAATATACTTTAAGATGTATCGCGGATATATAATCCTAACAAACAGGCGTTCACCGCCTGCGCCTGGGGAGAAACGCTGAATAATACCACAATACATCACCATTGATCCTGTGACAGAGAAAAGAAATAATGTCACCTACTGGAAGGATTGATTACTTGGACGATGTTATAGAGTGTGATCTTTTGAAAATAACACACGAAAAAGAAAGAATTGTCGCTTCAGAACCATCAGTATGTGTTCATCACGGTATCGTGACGATTATCTCCGAAACTAATTACAGCTGACATATTCAGTGCTCCTTTCAAAAATATTCAATAAATAACATAATTTTACTGTTATCTGATTTCAACCCTTGAGCAAAATTATCTCTGAACAGTACCAAAGACAGTTTAAAGACTTGCCTCGCTGTACTTGTGATTCGTGCTGGCTGCAGTTAGGTTATCGCTAAAACCGCGTTGACTTAAGGAAGCTGATGTATAGCACTATAATTGTGATCAGTGCATATTACATCAACAGTTACGTCAAAACGGTGTCTGTAATCCAAAACCAAATTTCAAAGAGAGAATGAAATTACAAATGGAGCGTCGAAACAGAACAACATACTGCAAATGGTTAACGGCCGTAATTGGTTCATTTACAGGCCAATAGAAGAGAGTATAATCAATTAGTAGTGTCAGCTAAATTCAGTGATTCTAGGAATCAAATCTAATCAAATCAGACCTATGTGACCCATATTACCAATTCAGCACTTAGGACTTGTAACGTGCTGAACATTTTATGGCAGACGTTACGGGTAAACTTGTCCCGCCGGCCGCTGTGGACGAGCGGTTCTAGGCGTTTCAGTCCGGAACCGCGAGCCTGCTACGGTCGCAGGTTCGAATCCTGCCTCGGGCATGGATCTGTGTGATGTCCTTAGGTTAGTTAGGTTTAGGTAGTTCTAAGTCTAGGGGACTGATGACCACAGATGTTAAGCCCCATAGTGCTTAGAGCCATTTGAATCAAACTTGTCCCCTCACCTCAGTATGGAATAATTTTCAGACTGATGCAAGACTAAAAATGTGATTATTGGGAAATATTTTGTTATGTTTATAAGTTGCTGTGTGTGTATTGCTGTAGCGAGCGCGAGGAGAGATAAAGACGTTGATAATTCTGACGTGCCGAGTGTTACAGCCAAGCAACATTCCGAACGGCAAAGATCGGATCTGGCAGCTGTTCGAAATTGCTACCGCCTACGACTACAATCTATTAATTTTTAAGAGTGCTAATAACTCTGTTCGTTTCTCGTTTTAATGGATGTTCAATGGATTCACATGGGTTTAATAGCAAGTACAGT
Source organism: Schistocerca piceifrons (assembly GCF_021461385.2). Classification (NCBI taxonomy): domain Eukaryota; kingdom Metazoa; phylum Arthropoda; class Insecta; order Orthoptera; family Acrididae; genus Schistocerca; species Schistocerca piceifrons. Next base: position 381,440,441 of record NC_060142.1, read on the forward strand.
TTTGTCTGGATACAGCTGGACAAGGAAGGAGATAGACTATATGATCGTACTTGAATGTGAACTTCGAAGGGGAAGAAATATTTTGAAAGGGGAACCTTTGTGAATAAGGACACCAGTACGGAAGTGACAAAGCAGGACTGTTCAGTTTCAGTGCACTGAAATCACGTAATGTATATTACATGCCACAGTCAGGCACAGCGACATTAGTTCAGTTCTTGAGCTAGAAAAATGTAAGTTTTCTATTTAGCATACACGCTACATAAGAGTGACGGGGATAGAAACAGCATCTGTCAATAAAGATGGGTATTATCGGACGCTCACATGACTACTTGATGCGAAGAAGAAACACTGAGATGGCTTTCTACAGCAGCCCAATCAACAACCAAAGAAGACCTAAAAGATCAAATTCGTTTGGACGCACGTCTTCGTACAATGGTAGGAAGGAGTACCAAGAACTATTACAAATCCTGACCTGTGGGATGAGAATGTACAGCTGGGGGAGGCGAGTTAAAGGTCACTTTCTGTGTTTTTCTTGAATAACTGGAAAACCACGGCACCTAGCGAAATTGTTTTCCTGTAAAAAATTTAACTATATTAAATTTTAAACAAAATAGGTCCTTTACATTTTTTCTCTAGCACTAATATTTCCAAATTACCGAAGATATAAAACCTGTTGATTATTACAAATAGTGATTCAATGATTTAAAATACATGTTTACTGGTAATTGAAGTGGTTTAAGAACAAATATTAAACATTTGTACGACACCCTAAGTGCAGTGGAACCATATTAATGGATGAATTGTGCTCTGGGCAGAATGATGGGCTGGAGTGGGTTGAGGGGGGAAGGTGTTGGTTAGATGCTTCAGGGAAGGCAGGTTGCTGAAATGTGGTCATGTACTTCCCTCCTTCATAGATCTGCAAGCTGAAGAGCAAGAAACGAGTCCCTACTATCTCTACCCCATTACGTCACAAGAAGCAATTCCAGGGTGTTTCATAAAGTTATTCCGACCCTTCTGCAGCGCGCCTTTGGACTCACTCGTGGCACAGTGTGCATACATGCCCGAGCTACTAATAATGCTAAGGCAAGAAATACGCATCGACATTGTCTACGAAAATCTCTGCATATCGTTATACACTGCTAGAAGGGAAATTCATTCTTAGTCATCATGTATGACAGTCGTAGCGTTCTTCCGGGAAAAGCAACTCCCCCCACCCTCCACCACAACCACCACCACAACTGCTCGCATACCAGTTTACATATAGACTATACCTCCCCAGAGTTTCCCGTCCAGTTCTATTATGTGAATAGACAAAATAACTTCACTGAGCTATTGTTTGTTGTAGTTGAGCTATTTTCAATTTATTAAGTGAGTACTTACAGCTATGTAAAATACACTCCTGGAAATGGAAAAAAGAACACATTGACACCGGTGTGTCAGACCCACCATACTTGCTCCGGACACTGCGAGAGGGCTGTACAAGCAATGATCACACGCACGGCACAGCGGACACACCAGGAACCGCGGTGTTGGCCGTCGAATGGCGCTAGCTGCGCAGCATTTGTGCACCGCCGCCGTCAGTGTCAGCCAGTTTGCCGTGGCATACGGAGCTCCATCGCAGTCTTTAACACTGGTAGCATGCCGCGACAGCGTGGACGTGAACCGTATGTGCAGTTGACGGACTTTGAGCGAGGGCGTATAGTGGGCATGCGGGAGGCCGGGTGGACGTACAGCCGAATTGCTCAACACGTGGGGCGTGAGGTCTCCACAGTACATGGATGTTGTCGCCAGTGGTCGGCGGAAGGTGCACGTGCCCGTCGACCTGGGACCGGACCGCAGCGACGCACGGATGCACGCCAAGACCGTAGGATCCTACGCAGTGCCGTAGGGGACCGCACCGCCACTTCCCAGCAAATTAGGGACACTGTTGCTCCTGGGGTATCGGCGAGGACCATTCGCAACCGTCTCCATGAAGCTGGGCTACGGTCCCGCACACCGTTAGGCCGTCTTCCGCTCACGCCCCAACATCGTGCAGCCCGCCTCCAGTGGTGTCGCGACAGGCGTGAATGGAGGGACGAATGGAGACGTGTCGTCTTCAGCGATGAGAGTCGCTTCTGCCTTGGTGCCAATGATGGTCGTATGCGTGTTTGGCGCCGTGCAGGTGAGCGCCACAATCAGGACTGCATACGACCGAGGCACACAGGGCCAACACCCGGCATCATGGTGTGGGGAGCGATCTCCTACACTGGCCGTACACCACTGGTGATCGTCGAGGGGACACTGAATAGTGCACGGTACATCCAAACCGTCATCGAACCCATCGTTCTACCATTACTAGACCGGCAAGGGAACTTGCTGTTCCAACAGGACAATGCACGTCCGCATGTATCCCGTGCCACCCAACGTGCTCTAGAAGGTGTAAGTCAACTACCCTGGCCAGTAAGATCTCCGGATCTGTCCCCCATTGAGCATGTTTGGGACTGGATGAAGCGTCGTCTCACGCGGTCTGCACGTCCAGCACGAACGCTGGTCCAACTGAGGCGCCAGGTGGAAATGGCATGGCAAGCCGTTCCACAGGACTACATCCAGCATCTCTACGATCGTCTCCATGGGAGAATAGCAGCCTGCATTGCTGCGAAAGGTGGATATACACTGTACTAGTGCCGACATTGTGCATGCTCTGTTGCCTGTGTCTATGTGCCTGTGGTTCTGTCAGTGTGATCATGTGATGTGTCTGACCCCAGGAATGTGTCAATAAAGTTTCCCCTTCCTGGGACAATGAATTCACGGTGTTCTTATTTCAATTTCCAGGAGTGTATATTGCTATAAACAATTGCTGCGAAGTGTTTAATTTGTAAGTGTGATGTAGTCAGTGACTTATGTACTGTTCGTAGGAAAGGGACTGGACTGCCAAATGTAGCACCTTGATGCTGTCAATTGTTGACAGCGTATTGTGAAGCCATGTAATCGACAAAACACCATCGATATGGGCTTTCGGAGCCGAAGGCTCACTCATGTACCCTTGTAACTGCACGACACAAAGCTCGCCTGGGCCCATAAACACCGACATTGAACTGTTGATGACTGGAAACATGTTGCCTGATCGGACAAGTCTCGTTTCAAATTGTATCGTGTGGATGGACGTGTATGGGTATGGAGACAACCTCATTAATCCATGGACCCTGCATGTCAACAATGGACTGTTCAAGCTGGTGGGTGCTCCGTAATGATGTGGGGCGTGTGCAGTTGGAGTGGTGTAGGACCCCTGATACGTGTAGTTACGACTCTGACAGGTGACACGTACGTAAGCGTCCTCTCTGATCACCTGCATCCATTCATGTCCATTGTGCATTCCGACGGATTTGGGCAATTCCGGCAGGACAATGTGACACCCCCACAAGCCCAGAATTGCTACAGAGTGGCTCCATGAATACTCTTCTGACTTTAAACACTTCCGGTGGCCACCGAACTCCACAGACATGAACATGATTGAGCTTATCTGTGATGCCTTGCAACGTAATGTTTAGAAGAGAGCTCCACCCCCTCGTACTCTTACGGATTTATGGACAGCCCTGCAGTATTCATGGTGTCAGTTCCCTCCAGCACCACTTCAGACATTAGTCGAGTCCATGCCACGTCGTGTTGCGCCACTTCTGCATGCTCGCGGGGGCTCTATACGATATTAGGCAGGTGTACCACTTCTTTGGCTCTTCAGCGTAGAACTGGAGAGGAAATGCTGGGGAATATAGTCTATATGTAAACTGGAATGCGAGCAGCGGTGGTGATGGACGAAGTTGACTTTCTCGGAAAGACGCTACACTTGCCACACAGGATGACTAAGAATGAACTTGTCGCCTAACAGCGTAGAACAGCGTGCAGAAATTTATATAGAATCTGTCCATATGCGTTTCTTGTGGTCGTATTAGTTGTAATTCATATCTGTATTCCATGTAGTGTTAATGCACCATGTGGAAAATAAACATCCGTGGGCATGCCTGCACACTGGGCAGCCAGTGATTAATAAGACACGCTGCAGAAGGATCGGGATAAATTTTTGAAATGCCCTATAGTTGCTTTTTGTGACCTAGTGGGGTTGGAGGGTGGGGAAATCTTAGGAGAGTTGGAAATCACCTGCGTGCTCTTCAGTCTGAAGACCTACGAAAGAGAGAAGTGCATTACTACAATCCGGCGACCTCCTTCCCTTACGTATATCATGTTGCTCAACAAACACAACCCATGCTGTGGTTTTTATGGCTATTCTAGCTCACTGCATTGTTGACGATGTGAAACTCAGGTCTGAACAGTAGACGAAAGAATGACAACGTTTGTCCATCACTGCCGAATATTAACTCTGGTAGGGTTCCTGCACTTAACTTAGGATCCACTTAGCAACTACTAAATACACGAAACCCTCCGTTGCCAAATTTACCTTTATTGTAATTTTAAATACGTGGGACCCATAAAAACACCAAACATGTAGGCAAGATCTACGCATCTAAAGGCTACTAAAAAAGGAATAAAATCACTTAAATTTGTTTCCACAAGAGGAGAATACAACGTCCCAATTCGGACCTCGCTAACACTTACATTTTACTGACATTAAATATAACAAGATAAATAATCATACATGTGACCAGAACAATTGAATAGCACTATCGATATTTACAGATGAGAATACGACTACATCCACGAAGGTTCGCACCCTGGCAAGGGAGATACTTAACTTCAACATATAAGGTTATTACAGTAAGCACTAATTCCACTCGACAAACGTAGTAGCGATATAAACGAGACAAATTTACTGAAGGAGGATTAGCCGGGTGTGCCGTAGTGAAAAGGGCAACTATGAATCTCGTCAGGACGCCACCCCCGTGAACACGTCAGTTTCAGTTACATGCAACATACACAGAGTCATTTGTAGCTTCTTAAAAACAATTAACATGAAAAGGCACAACACGTAACACACTAATAAAATATAAACGACTATTTCACAGAACTAGCTCCTCTTTAGACAAAGCAAACAGCAGAATATTAATAACACGTAAAATACTTCTAACCTATAACAAACTAAGGTACCACGTAATAGAATATCGTCTTGAGCTCATAGAATACTCAGTTTGACTTGCCTGTTTATAGGTCTTACAACTCAACAGTGTCAGCTTAAGCAAACCCGCGAATACAAAACTCGAAATATGACAGGAATAATGATTGAAGCCACTGACAATGCTAGGCTGCCACACAGAGGAGACAATAGTAATTTACAGCGACACACAACCGACCTTACATCTCCAATTTAGTATAATCAGAATAAACAGTTTTGTGTATAATAATTACTTACAGTACCATGACAACCTCCGAATAACACTTATTACCCAAGGTAGGTGTTGGTATCGAAAGGCACCTTTAATAATACAGAATTCGAGTGTATTCACTTATTGGAAGGGTTTCAACTTTACATTCCTTTCAACACAGCTCTCTGTTTACACACTTCTACAACTTCTGCAACTAAAGAAGGGCATATAAACGCACATATAACTGACACAGATTTAAGCAGAATAAAACAGTACCTCAGTATGGCGCAAATGGCTTCATTTGCTTTACACGTGGGATATCTTCACCATTCAGTAATTCCGAAAGATATTCAACAACGTGTGAGGGCAAGACGTCGCCGTGGTATCAGCTATTTACTGCACATAATTCCCTGCACAGACACAAGGCAGACGAAGCGTTTTCACATGTGACAGCGGCGAGCTTCACACATTTCCTCCGTCACGCCATAGACACATCTCACTTTCAATGGCCAGTAAAAAGAACCTATACATGCCCTTGCAGCAGAAAAGCCCCAAAACACAACAGTGCACCACCGCGACACCAAACCCGAGGTCCCATCAAGTCACTGCCGGGATCTCTCGCTGACCCTGCCCATAGCGTACAGACGTCGTACCACAGGCCTCACAGTAAACGTCAACAAGCCACCTCCGACCCTACGAATATCCACTCCCCTGTCTCTTTCCTCTCTCCGTTAACCCTCCGACCACCGACCTGAACCGCGGAAGGCAAAGATGGTGACCCTATAATCGATGGCAGCGATGCCATTCTAAGTGCGAGAACACTGGCGCCAGCCGCGCCACGGCTCAAACTCGTTACCGACGAAAGCAAGAACTACGAACATGGTAGCAGCGCATGAGTGAGCCAAAAAAGGATACATCATATCGCCCGGTGACTTCAACGAAAACTTTAAGTAGAAACAGAAAATGAAACTGAGATTGGATGTAATAAATACCTGAAAGAAACAATCATACATATGAAACGGGACGCCTGTGACTATTTCGGAAAACCAAACTACATAGATATCAACAAAATGCAATTAATGGAGAAACCAGAGGTCATTAAAGAAACTGAAATTCACTGCTTGAAATCCAGTCACAGAGATAGAAACACACTCTTATTGGTGTATGCTTCCGTCACTATTAGGCAGTTAAATTTCATGCATAACAGGAAAAACACCTTAGTTTGCTTTATATTTCGTCTCAAGAAATTGGTATTCGGCATCGTAAAATATTATCAGATAATAACAGTCTGTCTTTATGAAAACCGATGTTAAGCTGTAGAACATTATATCTCAAAGGTGAATCTTTCAGTTAATGAAGAGACGTCATCTTCGAGAATACGATCGTGACACCAGAAATATTAAAACTAATCATTACATCAAATTAAATTCCAAGGATTAGTCTTGCACAGGGTGAGCCAAATCAGATTATTGTTCAACTCGTACTGAAGCTAAATCAAAATCACTTATTCGAGCAATGAATATGAAACTTTGGCTATTATCTGCGCTGGTGTCCAAAATTGAATCAACAAAAGGAAATTTTGCAAGGTTGCCATCATTTTACTACGAAACGGTATAAACAGTAAAGCAGAAAGAATGTAAAGAATACAGAACATAAATAACTGCTACACGCGTAACGATAGACAAAAATGTTCGGTTTTTCCAACTCAACGGATATGCCCACACATTCCGACAACGAGTTAATGTGCTCAGTATGGGGTGTGACCACCTCTGGCAGCATTGCAGGCCCGACAACGACGGGGCATGCTGTGAATGATGTCATCAATTTCGTGTTGAGGCAATAACACCCACTCTTCCTACAGAGCTTCTCGCAAGTCTTGGAGAGCGGTTGGTGGATGCTGACGTGATGCAACCTGTCTCCCTAGTGCATCCCTGACACGCTCTATGGAATTCAAATGGGCGGAGCGCGCAGGCCACACCATTTGTGAAACGTTTCCGCTTCCAACGAAACATCAACCACCATTTCTTTGTAACGTCTAGCATTAGCGTCCATCATTACGACGTCTGGGTCCACATCACATCCCAACAACTGCATATGAGGTGCCAAGATCTCGTCACGATGCCTGGCAGCAGTTAAACCTTCCTGACTCGCCCGTTTAACTTCATGAAAAGGTCTTCGAGTGGTCCACGTGATCCCGACCCACACCATTAGGGATCCTCCTCGACATCGGTCCCTTGCCACAGTGCTTGGGTCCCGAAACTGTGTTCCACGTTCCTTCCAGATGCGAATGCTTGGGGTATCACTCTCTCCAGACCAAATCGGGACTCATCTGTGCCCACTATTCCACGTCTAGGTGGTATGTCGATGACTCGACTCTAGCTAGACCTTCCCTTCTGTGAAGACGTATCAGAGTACATATACAGTAGGTTTCCAACAATAGAGGCCACTCTGCCGAAGCCTTCTGTCACCTTTTGTCTCGATACAACACGTCCAATGGTTGCTGCGAGGTCAAATGCCAGTTGCCGTGCAGTACTAAGGCGGTACTGTCGTGACCTTACAGCCAAATAACACTCCTCTTTTTTTGATATCACATGTTCGGCCGTACCCTAGTCTGCGGGATACTGTTTCAGTCTCTATAAATTGTCGCCACATCCGAGAAATAAACGAAAGATTCACACTAAGCCATCGGGTCACATCAGTTTGCTACTGTCCTGCTTCCATTCTTCTTATGGCCCTTCACCGCAGAGTGTCTGATCGGCGTCTTCTTTGTGACTGTATACACAGAGATTGTAGATGTAGGTCTACACGGCACACACTACCCTGACGTCATCGTTGGCGTGGTTGTCCGTTGACCGGAATGCCACCTTCCGTGCGTACACAATTACACAGACATCTGTTGACAGTTTGTACGATTATACTGTGAATTAGACACAACAAGAGGAAGTAGCAGTTTGTTGCTTTAAATTTGGACACCAGTGTATACTGATAAGAATATTCACCAGTACACGTTTGGGATCGAATTTACATGGTCAATACGAAGACGTTCTCGACAGTGCAGTAACATAGAAGTGTTCAATCCAGAGGTGGGGCTTTCACTCATTCAACTATGTACTTACCAATCACCAATGGAAGTTTGCGCATCACTATTATTGTTATTGTAATGTGTACATCTTACCGTTGGAAAAAGTCGCAATATGAAAGTTTCCCCACCGAAAAAGCAAACATAACCGCTTCAGAAAGTTCTAACTTTACAGAAAACGTTCTAAGCTTACATTATCGAATCAATATGGCTAGTAATATCTAGGCTGCATAATAGCTTTCGTCATGTGACAGAGCACTCCGACAAATTGGTACACTTTAGTGCCTATATTAAAAATTCAGGTTTGAAAGCTGCTCGTATAGCGTAAAGCAACAACTGCGCTTCTGGTACATCAGTCATCATGGATGTGTTACAGACATGAGTTTTGTGTGTTCTGTCGGACATATCCAGCAGAAGAGACACCATCCACGATGAACCAGGTGGGACATATACACACATCAAAAAGAGTTTTGCATCACCCCGGTTCCCAGAACTCCTGAAGATAGACGCTGACTGTGGATATTGTATCACAGACACAGTCCCTTTGACTGTTCAGAGATGTCAGTAAACCCGCCAAAAGATGTAACCAATCATGCATGAGCAGCGCCTATTAGATGGAGGCGGTCAGACAGCCGATCAGATCCAGTCACTCCACCAGGAAGGAGATACACGGCCCGTATTGTCTGTAGTTCAATCATGCCTAGAAGGACAATACCGCGATTCGATCGCATCTTCATTATTACTTTGTACCAGGAAGGGCTCTCAACAAGGGAAGTGACCTGGCGTCTAGGAGTGAACCAAAGCTATGTTCTTCGAACGTGTAGGAGATACAGAGAGACAGCTGTCGATGACACGCCTCGATCAGGCCACCGTAGGGCTACTACTACAGTGGGTGACCGCTGCCCGTGGATTATGGTTCAAAGGAACACTGGAAGTAACGCCACCTTGTTGAATAGTGCTTTTCGTGCAGCCACAAGACGTCGTGTTAAGACTCAAACTGTGCGCAATACGCTGCATGATGCGCAACTTCACTACCGACGTCCATGGCGAGTTCTATCTTTGCAACCACGACACCATGCAGCGTGGTAAAGGTGGTCCCAACAATATGCCGAAAGGACCGCTCAGGATTGGCATCACGTTCTTTTCACCGATGAGTGTCGCAAGTGCCTTCAACCAGACAATCGTCGGAGACGTGTTTGGAGGCAAACCGGTCACGATGAACGCCTTAGACACACTGTCCAGCCAGTGCAGCAAGGTGGAGGTTCCCTGATGTTTTGGGGTGGCATTATGTAGAGCCGACGTATGCCGCTGGTGGTCATGGATGGCGCCGTAACGGCTGTACCATACGTGAATGCCATCTTCCGACTGATAGTGCAACCATGTCGACAGCATACTGGCGAGGCACTTGTCTTCGTGAACGACAATTCGTGCCCCCATCGTGCACATCTTGTGAATTATTTCCTTCAGGATAACGACGTTGCTCTTCTAGAGTGACCAGCATGTTCTCCATACATGAACCCTATCGAACATGCCTGGAATATATTGAAGAGGGCTGTTTATGGACGACGTGACCTACCAATCACTCTGCGGCATCGACGCTGAATTAACGCTGAGGAGTGGGGCAATCTGGACCAACAGTGCCTTGATGAACTTGTGGATAGTATGCCACGACGAATTCAGGCGTACATCAATGCAAGAGGAAGTTCTACTCGGTATTAGAGATACCGGTGTGTACGGCATTCTGGACCATCACCTCTGAAGATGTCGCTGTATGATGGTACAACATGCAATGTGTGGATGTCATGAGCAATAAAAAGGGCGGAAATTATGTTTATGTTGATGTCAATTCCAATTTTCTATACAGGTTCCGGAACTCTCTGAACCGAGGCGATGGAAAACTTTTTTTTTATGTGCAGACACGAGCAATTGAGGTGAAAGAAATGGAAAGGAACCGGGGTGGAAAAGAGTTAGAAAGGAAATGATGACTTCCAGTCGCACAGGGCTTCCGACAGTGCAATGGCAACAGTTGAAAATCTGACTGTGTCTCGTACACGGATGCTCCACTTTTCTATAGCGGTTTTCTCAATCGTCTCGGCCATCCGGACACGCTTTTCGTCAGACCCAAATTCCCAACTTCCCTTCCGCTACACCGGAACGATCCCCGCCCATTAACTCCCTACTTGCAGATTTCTGATTCCCGTAGGATTTTGGGACGTTGGTTGTGCATCCGCACTGAAGCTTTTCCATTAAACAGACCTCGCTCCCATAAAATTGTAGACATGAGTTGCGTCTGTTCTGCCAGACAACAGACACCATTCATATCTACAAAATTTGGAGATCGCGTATTCTCTTACTAACATTTGATTACAGTTACGTTATATCAGAAGACGAGAACAAAAAAATACGATGCGCAAATATACATTTGAAAATTAACACTCAAACGATGAAAAACAGAAAAATTCATAAGATGAGACGCTGTAGAAGCAACATTCACTCATCACAAGGTTTCGAATTAAACCTGGAGATCACTGATGCAAATATAACTATGAAGCACTGTGACGCCGGACGGGGAGTGGCATTCCTTTCAATACTTGTAGCATGAAACGCATCGTCTGCGACGCGGACAGAGCTTAACAAACTGAAACATGGCTGTCCCCAACTCAATCCCGTTTCTGCCTAACGTGTCACCGTAATCCTATTAAACTGACATATTCTCGAACAGTCGATAATCATGAGCATCAGTCGGCGGCACTACCCTATTATCAGAGGCCACTTTGTGGCCTGCAGTATTACCTGCATAATTCAAGGCAGCGGCGCGCTGTGCCGTCGGCTAGGCGAGGGGACGGGCGCGATTTATCCCCTCGCGTCTTAAGTACGGGGATTAGGGCGTTATTTATTCGCTCGTATCTCAGCCGCAGCGCGAACCGACTTTGTTCCGCCCCGCTGCCTAATCACAGGCGACGAGCACACCGACGGAGCTGAGCGCTCCGCTCCGGACCTGCAATTACAAATTAAGCGAAGCGCCGGTGCAGGCCGTGCAGCGCCCGCCTAGCGATGAACAAAGGCGGCGCGCCACCAGACCTCCTCGGGCGCAAACTGGACGACGGTTGTCCCACTGATTTGTCACCTCTCACTCCTCAACAGCGATTCACCAGTACGCTGTCGCGTTCGTCAACAGATTGCAGTATTCTCGTTCGCCATATCTTGATTTTCCTGTCTGTAGCAATGTCTAAATTCAATGCGTCGAATATGTACATTATATGAGGATTGCTCAGAAAGTAATGCACCGCATTTTTCTATTCAACAATTCTTTATTGAACGTGATGAGAATTACGCACACGAAACAATGGTGTTTTATCTACACACTCAATTTTTCCACTAATCTTCATCCCGTTCTGTGGCCTATCCTCCAGCGCGAAACAAGGTCTTGTAGCCGGCCATTGTGGCCGAGCGGTTCTAGGCGCTTCCGTCCGGAACCGCGCGACTGCTACGGTCGTAGGTTCGAATCCTGCCTCGGGCATGGATATGTGTAATGTCCTTAGGTTTGTTAGGTTTAAGTAGTTCTAGGGGACTGATGACCTCAGATGTTAAGTCCCATAGTGCTCAGAGCCACTGAACCAAGGGCTTGTATGCCCTGTCGGTACCAATCCTTATTCTGGTGGCGGAGCCAGTGCTTCACAGTGTAAATCACCTCCTCGTCGTCCTCAAAATGTCTTCCACGAATGGCAACTTTTAATGGCCCAAACAAGTGGAAGTCCGAGGGACGGGGGGGGGGGGGGGGGGGGGGTGGAGAGGGGGGGGGCAGATTCGGGCTGTAGGGTGGATGTTGTACCACTGTCCAACCCTGTTTTGCGATGTGTTCAGCAGTCCTCAGACTTGTATGGGTCCGAGCGTTAGCGTGTTGCAGCAAAACATCTCCTTGGTTGCTGTGGCGCCGAAGTCATCGGAAGCGCATCTTGAGCTTTTTTAATGGGTTGAAAAAATTAATGGTACCACCTCTTGGCATCACATCAATGAGAATCACACCTTCACAGTCTCAGAAAGGTGATCATCACCTTACCTGCGGAAGCAATTGCTTTGAATTTATTCTTCTGCGGATACTGGGAATGGTGCCATTCCATCGATTGTCGTTTTGTTTCGGGCTCAAAAATGGTGGACCCAGGTTTCATCACCTGTCACAATCCGGAACAAGAAGGCCACTCCCTCAAAACATTGCACCAAATCAAGACAAATGTTTTTTTCTGTGCGATTTGTGATCCACCATTAGACACCGCAGGACCCATCTTGCACACACTTTAGAATATCCAACAGTGGGAATAATTGTATCCACACTTCCTCTGCTGATTGACAGATGCAGTGCTAACTGCCGAGCCACAATGCGTCTGTCCTCGCGAATGACAGCATCAGCTCGCTGCAACATGTCACGTGTGACAGCCGTGGATGGTCTCTCCGAGCCGCCTTCTGATGACCTAACCCTGTGTGGCTAGTGGCTAACTGTTCTTCTGTCGACAGCAGATGCTCCATAGGCTTTGCAGAAGCGTTTGTGAATATGAGAGATTCTATCCCCTCTTTTGCATCTCTCCTCTCATTTTTATCAATTTCATTAATCTTCTATGTCATTGCACGGTTGTAACAGACCGAATGAGGTTATTGTAATGAGAGTAATTGTACTGACAGCTCAAAAAATACTTTTCACTTGATTCCTAAACATGTTGTTTTACTTCCGTGGGTGGCCTGGGCGAGGCGAGCATCGTAGGACGCGGCACACTGCGTTTCCGGTTGGGAGCTGCACTTCCCTGAATTCTGAGGGGTTCGTACAGTAGGCTTAAGCGCCTGGCGGAACAACTGACGTCGGTCGAGTTCCACCTATTATATGCAAGGCGATACGACCTGCGAGACGTCTGAGTGTCGCCGCAGTTTATGTGTTAACTGTTCCAACGCGTCCGGAAGTAAGATTCCTGGCACCGACTGACTGCATTGTCCTCTTGATTCTGAGAATACTTGTGGACCTTGCCCTGCTGGGAGCGACTTTCTGGCACTGGATGGCCGCAACTGCAAGTTCAGTTCCCTCAGCTGAATAGCAGAGGCATGATTGGTCAACTTAAACTGAGGGTAGTTGACGTCATAAAGCCCTGCTCGAAATTGGAGGGAACGGTCGCTATTGGCGCGAATGATGTTCTGAGACAGTGTGGGGGAATTTTGGAATCAGAACTGAATGCTGATTCGTGGTTTTCGAGGAGAGTAGGGAGTTGAGCAATGCTGGCTTCGTTCTTGCATCGCATCACAGAGGGAATTCGGGATCTGATCTTCCTCAGAATCGGATGGTCTTGCGACTTGGTCGCTCGTTTTCGGAAGAACGTAGAATTCTGGGGAAGCCTTCGCGGCCAAGAGTTGACACAGAGTTGCTGCACGGCAGAAGTCGGCGCCTACATTATCAGGACGCTGCCTACCGACGACGTGCTGCAGATTTCAGTACTGTTACAGCATTTTGCGGCTCCGGCATTGTAGGACCTTATCAATTTTATACTGAATCCCTCGCTTTGCTACAAGTACACCTTCCTTGTTTCTTCATGTGATCCCATTTTAGCTCTCACTACGAATTGCGATACTGCTATATAGTTGGGAGACTAATATTTGATTCATTAGGACCTCCAGTCATTATCGTCAGTCTATTGCATCATAGAGAGTAAGAGCACCTTGTTCTTGAGCCAACTCTTAATCTCATAATATTACAGTTTACCCTATACTTAAACCTACTGTGTGTCGACAGTCATGTGCATTTATGTTCTGATATATAGTACATCTCATTGTAATATTTAATCCGCATATCATTTCGTAGATATAGGCAGAATCCAATTTCCTGTTGTTTATTATGATAAAGTTCTCTTTTTTTAAGTAGATTACGATTTTTATTAAATTATTGTGAGTGTGCACTCCTTATTTTATCAACTAGCAGGGTCCACCATCATTTGCTTCTGTTACCGTTGTGCGCATAATTAATTAGCTGGTAGGTAAGGAGGGAGTCGGGTGCACGTCTCGTTCTCATGCAAAAGTCGTCTGAATTAAAGAGGTACAAACTCTTCTCCATCCCGGCACCTCGCAAATATTCCCCGCAGTTTCTTCCTGTGGAGTGAGAAATTCAATGACTGCATGTTGCTTGTAACGGACAAAACATCACCTACAGACGCCGTTTTGAAACTTTCCTACATGTACGTTGTCGGAAGTGACGTAAACTTGACGCGCTCAGTCAGGAGACTTCAAATAATACATATGTAAAGTTTCGCATTCGCAGCGTTGTTTTCTGCTGACAAAAAAAATATGCAGTGCATTACTTTCTGGAAAACCCTCGTATATATATGCAGACTGAAGCGACAAATGAAAATTTGTACCACGGTCGAAATTAGAACCCAGGTCTCCTATTTACTAGGCAGTTGCGCTAACCATACCTCAGCTTGGCACAGTGGCTTTGCACAACTGCACGGACTGACCTCCTCAGTTCAAATTCCCAGTCCACTTGGCATTCTCCCTAAACACGAACAGCATTGCAGAGGCCCTCCAGCTGTATTGGAATAGCAACTCAGCATCGAAGGAACCATGGGATCCTGCCTAAAGCCCAGCCAAAGGTACTTCAATCAAACGAAACTATGTGGTTCCAGAAATCTTTTGAAGTCTAAAACATCTAGAACGTATATATGCATACAGAAGTGACGAATGAAAATTTGCACTAAGTCCGGGTTATCCCGGCCTTAGTATAAATTTTCATCTGACGCTTCAGTCTGCATATACAGGGTGTTACAAAAAGGTACGGCCAAACATACCTCGGACACAAATAAAGAAAAGATGTTATGTGGACATGTGTCCGGAAACGCTTAATTTCCATGTTAGAGCTCATTTTAGTTTCGTCAGTATGTACTGTACTTCCTCGATTCACCTTCAGTTGGCCCAATTGAAGGAAGGCAGAACATGTGCGTTTACAAGTACGATACAAGATGTGGTTCATGCACGATGGAGCTCCTGCACATTTCAGTCCAAGTGTTCGTACGCTTCTCAACAACAGATTCGGTGACCGATGGATTGGTAGAGGCGGACCAATTCCATGGCCTCCACGCTCTCCTGACCTCAACCCTCTTGACTTTCATTTATGGGGGCACTTTAAGGCTCTTGTCTACGCAACCCCGGTACCAAATGTAGAGAGTCTTCGTGCTCGTATTGTGGACGGCTGTGATACAATACGCCGTTCTCCAGTGCTGCATCAGCGCATCAGGGATTCCATGCGACGGAGGGTGGATGCATGTATCCTCGCTAACGGAGGACATTTTAAACATTTCCTGTAACAAAGTTTTTGAAGTCACGCTGGTACGTTCTGTTGCTGTGTGTTTCCATTCCATGATTAACGTGATTTGAAGAGAAGTAATAAAATGAGCTCTAACATGGAAAGTAAGCGTTTCCGGACACATATCCACATAACATATTTTCTTTCATTGTGTGTGAGGAATGTTTCCTGAAAGTTTGGGCGTACCTTTTTGTAACACCCTGTATATAAAAAATTGTTCAAATGGCTCTGAGCACTATGGGACTTAACTTCTAAGGTCATCAGCCCCTCGAACTTAGAGCTACTTAAACCTAACTGACCTAAGGACACCACACACATCCATGCCCGAAGCAGGATTCGAACCTGCGACCGTAGCGGTCACGCGGTTCCAGACCGTAACGCCTAGAACAGCTCGGCCACCCCGGCCGGCTGCATATATACATCACAGATATTTGAGAGTTGGCAAGTTCCCTGGAACCATACAGTTTCGTTTGATGTCCATTATGTTCTTGTTGCAACTCATCAAAAGAGAATGTTATAATACTGTCTTTTTTTTCACACAGTTCATCCTCATATGGCTGCAAACAAAATTACATCTTGAATCATTCCATGGGGCTCCATCCTTGGATCATAACTTTTCACAAAATGCTAGAGTAAAATGATGAGAGAAATCCACTAAACAGATTAATTATGCTTCCCGTGAAGCTGATGGAATAGCTGAATCAATGACAGTGCAGTGTGCAGTATAGTGTTCATGTATGGAACCCGAGAAACTTGAGCGCCTGATTTCTCTCTTTGACTTCCCTCCTTCTTGTTTTGAAACGAAACCAGCGCCTCCACCCTTCATCTTTTACCCATCACACCACCACCTACTAAGCAGTCAAAGGTTACTTGGAATGCAAACCCTCCTATAAAGAAAGTATTCAACTAATCACAATTGAAAACAGGAATGTTTTTACTTATTTGTAGTGAAATGAAACTGTATGATTCGAGATACCTTTTTTAGTCTCAGACATCAGTGGTAAGCCTGAAATATATATATATATATATATATATATATATATATATATATATATATATATATATATATATATATATATATATATGTGTGTGTGTGTGACTGGCTTTGCACAACTCAAGAACTACCTTAGCACGCCTCTTTCCTCGATCCAAATAATGGTTAGCACATTTGCCTAGTGAACAGGAAAAGCTCAGTTCAAATGATGGCCTTGGGCGAAATTCTCATCGGTCACTCCAGTTTGCATATTCAAGTATGAATTTTATATTTATAATTTAAAACTAAAACATAAATACAATGGAGATTTTTATATTTGTAAAAAAATGCAAATTATGGACACAATAATAATTAAATTATACTGGGGAAGAGATTTTGTTTTCACAGAATTAGCAATTTAAACTTTATTTTTTCATCTGACAGAACGTAGAAAGTAAAAATAAATGTAAGGTACGTATTACTCTTTAAAACATAATAAAAATAAACCATGTTTGTAAGCACATGATTTAGTATCATTACTAATTTCCTTGTTGAGTGCGTAACTGGCTCAATCTTCACATTTATATGAATCTTCTTAAATTTTCCTGGTCTCAATTTTATAGACATTGCTGTTCATAGTACAACATCATAAGGGATCTGGATTCAGTTGTCACTCATTATGTTACCGTTATTTATTATATTAAATTCATGTACATTTTCTCTGTTAGTAACTAAACGAACAGGCAGCAAAATGTAGTCAGAACACGTGATGCTGCCGCCTCCCAGCTCACCCCTTACGTTGAAACCAGCCCCTACCGACGCTTTTCATTCCACTGCACTCTCAAGAAGTGAAAACGCACGCCAGTAAGTTATAACACTCTAGCTGAGAACCACTTGTCTGACTGTCAAGGAGGGCTTGTATGAGGTTCATCCCATATTTCTGGCGTATACAAACTATCTCCGTGGTGGTGGTACAGATTCTCACGAATGATGGGACCGACAATTCTATGAAATTGCGACAGACTGGGTCAAAAGTTATAAGCAGAAATGAAACGATTTCAAACTTTTCTTTGGCACTCTTATGGTTATAAAGACCCAAGTAGGTATATTTTTGCAATAATTCTACTTATCTCAACACCAGCATAAGGCGCTACATTCATAACAGAAGTTCAAACTAGCGTCCACCAGCTTCTACGAGAATACAAAATGGCTCTGAGCACTATGGGACTTAACATCTGAGGTCATCAGTCCCCTAGAACTTAGAACTACTTAAATCTAACTAACCTAAGGACATCACACACATCCATGCCCGAGGCAGGATTCGAACCTGCAACCGTAGCGGTCTCGCCGTTCCAGACTGCAGCGCCTAGAACCGCACGGCCACTTAGGTCGGCGCCGAATAACATCTTCTTTCTTTTTGATGTCATAGATACTAGTAGTTGCTCGTCCGACATTGAACTCAGCAGCAATGGCTTTCTGCGAAAAACCTCGATTTAACTTATTTAAAATTTCGGGTTTCTGCCTGCGGTCCAGCGTAACGTTTTCCATTTTAGGAGATATAATTCCGACCTGTAAAGAAAGCTACAATTTCAAATACAATACATAAAGCATTGTCACCGCCAGACACCACACTTGCTAGGTGGTAGCGTTTAAATCGGCCGCGGTCCATTTGTATACGTTGGACCCGCGTGTCACCACTATCAGTGATTGCTGTGGACAACTTTCGCAGACGATTGACTTTATGCATTGAAGCAAATGAGGATAACTTTGAACAATTTCTTCTTGGCTAATTTCATTAACTAAGCACCCCAAATTGTGAGAGGCAAGGGGACTCACACTAATGAAGCACCCCATGGGAACATCATTCTTCTACGTCCTTGTCGTTGTTCCAGGGTATCGCTAAAAGTAGGATACAGTACATTTTAAATGGCTTATCTTGGCGTATCGAATGAATTGGTGTACATTTTGTATCGATTTGATGCGTCTTTCTCGGATAATTCTAAATAAATCAGAGCTCTTCCACAATTTTACTTTTTTCTCGATTTCAGCGCCATCTGTCAATAGTTTAAGAACATGTTTCAGACAAAACTTGATCATTTTTTTTATGGAGAATCGGAATCTGCAATAAAAATTGGGGTTTCCATTTAAGATTTAAAAGTTGGCCCCCGCATACAAGAATTTCCGCAAAGAGTAAACGGAATCATACGCTCTCAATACACAGCTCTTACGAAGACAATATTGTTTTATTATGTAGGAGGTGAAGATAATTTTGACTCTATAACACGAAGAACTGGACCTAGAATGAGCATCTACTTAACCAAAAGCGAGCGACGTATGAGCTTTCATTCCCCCCTCCCAGAAGCATACCACCGCAAGAATGAACGCCGAGTGATCGCAAGTTAACTGTGCAGCTATTTAAAATGCACTTCTGATATAACCTATACATTCGTCTAACAGTAACCGCGGTAAGTAGTTAAAAAGATCTTACCCAGTATCTTCATCATTACAAGACCTTAGAACTAACTCTCACCGACGCCAGACAAAGTCAGACTACCTCCCAACTCAAGTAAAATAGAACTCGACGAAAATCAGCACCGGGATGGCGTATACATTTTCGAAGCGTAGAACCTCGCGGTTCCAGAAACGACGAACAATTCCCACTGGCTGATGGTTTAGACCTCCAAAGATACGAAATCCATCAGTGCAGACTTAAAGAGAATGATTAAAGAGCTTTTTTTTACTAATCCAAGGTGTCTATAGCGCAAACACTCAAAGCAAGCCGGCCGGTGTGACCGAGCAGTTCTAGGCGCTTCAGTCTGGAACCGCGAGACCGCTACGGTCGCAGGTTCGAATCCTGCCTCGGGCATGGATGTGTGTGATGTCCTTAGGTTAGTTAGGTTTAAGTAGTTCTAAGTTCTAAGGGACTGATGACCTCCGATGTTAAGCCCCATAGTGCTCAGAGCCATTTGAACCATTTTGAACTCAAAGCAATGCAAAAATAAACTCGCAACTGAAGGAAGGAAAAATATCGCGAGCAAAAAATGAAAACTGCAGATGAACAGACAACTTTCAGCTGGAAGGATGACTGGCTGTTTTCACTCACACAGCGATATTCTTCCTTGGCGACTATGATGGTCGGCTGCAAGTACTCAGTCGACCGAGAAGGCAAGACATGAAAGAGTGTATCAGACAGCATCTTATAGGTCCCAGTGTGGTCATCGTGGTGTAGGGAGCCAAAGCAAACAACAATCGCGGATAATGAAAAAGACCGCGTCAGCTGTATGATAAATATGTATTTGTGATCAAAATTGTTTCATGGCGTTATAGCCACATATTCAGAGACATTTATTTCGTAACTTAGTTCAAGTAATAACCAGCAGGTGGCCCAACTTTATCTGTCAGTTGTGACAAAAATGTTCAGCCATCAAATGGTCGGTAGCCCATGCTAAAATACAGCACATTGCAGGGAGAATCAACCCGATATTGGAAATCAAAGGCGTTACATTATCGTGAAAACCTGAGAGAGGCGGTGGTCGGGAAGACTTTGCTGCAATAATGGTATATTTGTGGTCTTTCTTAAAGGAACACGGAACAGTATAGAGTACAGCCAGAACATCACACACTGCAACCTGTTGTCGTTTCAGCAGTTCTGGTGAGATGAGCCCTTTCAACAGGATACTGCCAGTGCTGACACCCAGAGTGTTAAACAAGAAACTCTCTAAGATGTTAAATGTCACTGGTCAACACAGTCACAAAGGGTTCCTGTATTGAGCAAGATCATGAGACGGCAGCTGGTATGGTCTGTAACACCGAGAACGTCCCTTTCTTCAACCCAAATGGAATGTGGAAGTTACGCACACAGTATTTACCAAGACGACATGCAGTGCTGCAAGACTATATTGTCGCTAGACTAGGGATGCAAGGCAATAAAATTATTTTCTAATTCTGTCCATTGGTATATCACTCTGTAATTACGATCATACACAATTTTAGATCCATCTATGTTTATTTTCTGGCATGTAATCGATACTCATTAGTGGATATCAAAAATTACGACTCCCATGAATATACTTAGCGTAGCCGTTGTCGTTTAGTTCTGACCTACAGGTCTACGGCTTCATTTGCAATATGCGGTGTTGCTGAAGTTCGAGTAACAAGTAGAAACTTCATAGAATGTTTGTTTAGTACCTATACCCAAAGAAAACATGCATCTAATGCAGTACAACATGGCTGTCATCAGTATTGTCACCATACCATTACCCGAAACGTAAGTACAGTGTCAGCTGAAGTCACACACCTGCAGTCAGGCCAACCACGTGCCACCTTCTGTCTGCGGACATTCTCTCGATATTCTGCCAGCAACTGCCTGCCTTGAGCTCATTCTGCTTCTTTGGTAATGGTGGCTTGTGAAGCCACTTTACGGGTTAATAAAAATTCAAATCATCTATCATATAACTAAAAAATTACGTTAGGTTAGTTTCGTGGAAGATTTCTCGCACCAAAACAAAAATCGAGCACTTTCATAGACTCCAATTTATGTCCATTGACATAAGGATGAAAGGGCTAAAAAAACAACAAAAACATTAATCACTGCAAAAATACCAGGACCCACATGGATAGCCGTGCGTATTGGCATGTTGCTCTTGGAATTCGGCGAGTAGCGCCATCTACATTCTGTATATGAGGAAAAACTAAGCAGTGAGTTGCTCATTCAGATATAGCATTTGAAAGTTGGTCGTTTGTAAGAAGATTGAGGTAACCACTTATAACAAGGAGAAACTTGCACCAACAGCTGTCGGAATTCGACAGGGCTGGTTCCTGGCCTGCGGGTGGTGCAGTTTACCGTTCTGTGATATTACTGCTGGCGATTAGCTCCCGAGAAGTAGACATAATGTTCACTCGGGCAGTAAGGATCCTACGGTCAAGTCATGTATCTTGAGTAAGGATATGGGTTTGTTCGCAGCAAGACAATTGTCCATATGGAAAGTGCGGCCGCGGCTGGAGCATCACAGACTGTCATCATGGTGATCATTGTTGCACCGTCTCTTGGTGTGACAACAGAGAGAAGCATGTTGACACTGGAGCGCCCAACAATAACAATGCACACAGGAATGCAACCTGTCGTCTTTTCAGACGAGTCTCAGTTCTTAGTACATCACAATGTACGTGTGTGCAGTGTCCAAAGGGAATGAACGTTGTCAGATTACATTCGTCGCCTTCGTGTGGACCCAAATTCTCGTGGGATGGCATGTGGTGCCATTGCATACACTACATGATCACCTCTCGTTCTCATACATAGTAGTTTGGGCACCAGCTGTTACATTTCTGATGTTTCAAGGCCAGTGACTGAGCTCTTTCTTCGAGATCTCTATGTCATTATGTTCCAACTACATAATGCAAGACCATATGTTTCCCTTGCTCTCCCGGCCTGCCTCAAAACAGAGGGTGTTAGACTGTCGCCCAGTTCAGCTCTGGTAACATCTAGCTCTTGGTTGCAGAGAGACTAGAACGTCAACCCCCAACAGCCACTACAATTAATGACCTCTGGCACAGATATGAAGCGCATGAACAGACGTACACGTACCTGTAATCCCTTCGCAGTTCGACTTGTTTCCCAGTCAGGATACAGTCATTGTTGCTGCCAGAGGTGGCAATTCTACGTACTCAATTTTGTAGCCTGTATACCGTGTAATCAACTACAACTGAATCACCTATTCTTCTTACTACACTCTATTCACACATCAAGTAAAATTTCGTTACTTTCTTTCCCTCATGGTGGCGAAATTTTAGTGGTCAAGATATACACTGGTCAGCCGGAACATTATGACCACCGACCTACTATCGATATAAACCCACCCAAGCGATAGCAGCATCACCTGGCGAGGAATGACTGCTAATTAGACACAACTACCGTGCATGTAGTATCAGTAAGCGCGATGTCTGTGTGTAGATGGGGAAGGTGTGCGATCTATCTGAGTATCTGTGTTTGACCGAGGGCAGATTGTGATGTCTTGGAGGCTCGGAACAAGCATTTCGGAAACTGCACGACTTGTCGGGTGTTCGAGGAGTGCTGTGGTGAGTGTCTGCAACACGTGGCTAAACCAAGGTCAAACCATGTCCAGACGTCATGGGATTGGACAGCGAACCCACATTACAGATGTCGGATGTTATAGGCTGGACAGACTAATAAGAGAGGACAGGCTGCGGACTGGCGGAACTAACATCAACCTTTAATACTGGACAGAATAAAAGTGCATCTGAACACACAGTGCACTGAACACTCCTAACGATGGGCCTCCGCAGCCGACGACCAATGTATGTGCCAATGTTAACACCACGACATCTGCAACTACGACTGGAACGGGTACATGACCATCGGGACTGGACGTCAGCGATGTGGCAGAGCGTTTCAAGGTCTGATGAATCTCGATACCTTCATCATGCCGTTGGGAGGGCTCAAAAACGTTCAAATTTGTGTGAAATCTTATGGGACTTAACTGCTAAGGTCATCAGTCTCTAAGCTTACACACTGCTTAACCTAAATTATCCAAAGGACAAACACACACACCCATGCCCAAGGGAGGACTCGAACCTCCGCCGGGACCACCCGCACAGTCCATGACTGCAGCGCCTTAGACCGCTCGGCGGGAGGGCTCGAATCCACCGTCTTCCAGGGGAACCGTTCCTGGACACCTGTAGTGCAGACGGAGAGAAGCTGGTGGCGGCTCTATTATGCTCTGAAGAACATTCATTTGGGCATCTATAGGTCCAAAGGAGCTCGTGCAGGGCACCATGACGGCCATGGACCACGTACACCACTTCATGACGATCATGTTTCCCGACAGCAGTGGTATTTTTCAACACGACAATGCGCCATGTCACAACGCCAGGAGAGTGATGTAATGATTCGATGAACACAGTAGCAATTGATGTGCTGACCCCTCAACTTTCTAAATCTGAACCCAATCGAACACATCTGGGATGTGATTGAATGTGACGTCAGACCTCATCGCCCCCCTCCCCACTGTGCAGATGTGGCGCCAGCTCCCTCCAGCGAACTACCAACACCTCATTGTTTTCATGCCACAACGTGCTGCCGCTGTTATCCGTGCCAAAGGTGGAGTACTGGCAATAAGGTAGGTGGTCATAATGTTCTGGCTGATCAGTGTGTATACGACACGTATATATACAGCTGGAAAAAGATTAGTACACCTGGAAAGAAGATGTTGATTTTCATCTGATGACTGCGTAAGCCAGCAGGGGGATAGCAGATGTACTGATAATCGTTTCAACATCGTCCGCTATCAGACAGCGTATTTGCTTAGCTAACAGGGCGCCATCTGTGCCTACTCTTTAATAGCGTATGCTCACAGCCAGAAGACCCAGAGCGGTGTAAATATGTGAAGCAAGCAGGCGACCACGTCATAGAGATGCACTCGCCTTTCCTACATCCAACTGAGAGAGTTTGAAAGGGGGTCAAACGGTGGTCTTCCGAGTGGTGGCATGGTCATTTTGGAAAATTGTCACACACAAGTTGGACGTGCTGCGTCAGTTGTGCCACGATGCTGGTATCAGTGATCAAGTGAACACTCTCACATCCACAGGCGAGGTTCTGGACTTCCACACAGCACGGCGTCTGCCAGGATCGTCATATTGTATGGGCAGCAGTGGCAGATCATACGGCTATCACAGCACAGATAAGAGGTCTTGTGAGCCCACATGTGTCAACACGAACTGTTGAAAACTCGTTTTTAGCAGAGGGACTAAGGGCACGTACATCTCTAGCCTGTCTTTCACTCACGCCACAGCACGGCATGCACATCTCGACTGGTTCCCTCACAGGATGACTTAGAAGATGGAGTTGTGCACTGTCGTCTTCAGTGATGAAAGCAGTTTCTGCCTGCATTCAGGCGATGGTCGGTTGTGAGTACGACGTAGCCTTGGTAAACGCTGTCTTGAGTGCATTCATCCAAGACACACCAGCCCCATCTCCGGCCTTATGGTCTGTAGTGCAATAAGCTACAACTCTAGTTCATCATTAGTGTTCCTTAACGGGGCGCTAATATGTGCTCGGTATGTGCAGAATGTTGTTAGACCCATTCTTTTGCCGTTCTTGCAACAGGAAGGTGATGTGTTCTTCCAATATAAACTGCCTGCGAAACTCAACATGCTCTGCAAAACGTGCAGCAACTACTCTGGCCAGCAGGACTTCTGGACATGTCTCCAGTTTACTACTGTTACAGAACTATGTGAACAGCTCGAGAAGGGAATAACGTATCCCAGGACAGTATTCGCCATCTGTAAGATCGACTGGATGCCAGAGTCAGCACCTGCAGTGCCATCGATAGAGGCTACATCACGCACTAGTAAGGTTGTTTCAGTATGGATTGATACTTTGTACCTCACTACCGCTTGTGCTATTGGTATACGACGTCTGTTCAAAAACTGCCGGAACATTCTTAATTTCTCACCAATGGGGTTTTGAAGCGAAATGCGATTGGCGTCCCTGCACACACTTGTGTTTAATGTGTAACCGCCGGAAGTTTCATTGTTGTATGGTTGCTAGTTACTGTTCAGTATTGAATTGAGTAGAGCGTTGTCTTGCACAGTTTGCAAATTTCGAGATGGCAGAGTTAGAGGAGCAACGCGTCTGCATTATTTTTGGGTGAAACTCAAGAAAACCTTTACAGAGACTCACCAATTCAAGTTATTCAGGAAGCCTATAGTTATGAGTGCCTAAGCAGTACTCAATGTTACGAATGGTTCACAGAGTTTAAAAATGGCCAGACAGATGTTAAAGATGACCCTAGTTCAGCAGGCCCTTCGACGTCTATGACGACGCTCATGTCAGGAACGTCTACGAAATTGTGCCTGCCAATTGAAGACTAACTGTCCGAGAGGTGCAGAAGAATATAATATTTCAGCTGGATCATGTTATGAAATCCTGAGACAGCATTTTGGAGTGCATCGTGTTGCTGTCAAGTTCATCCCACGGCTCATGAGTCAAGACCAGAAAGACCTTCGGCTCACCATTTTTGAAGGTCTTCTGGATTGCGCAAATGAGAACTAGAGGTTCGTTAAAGGATCATAACTGGTGATGAGACGTGGGTCTATGGTTATGATTTTGACACCAATGTTTACTCTTCACAGTGGGTAGGGAAAGGTTCTCCAAGACCAAAAAAAAGCTCACCAGGTAAAGTCAAATATCAAAGCCATAATGATAGTTTTGTTTGACTTTGAAGGATTAGTTCATTTTGAATTCGTGTCACAGGAACAAACTGTTAATCGATGGTACTATCAGGAAATGTTGCGGCGCCTACGAGAAACTGTGAGAGCGACCTGAAATGTGCCGAGACAATTCATGGGTCTTGCATCACGATAACGCACCCGCGCATTCATCCATGTTGGTGTGTGACTATTGCACAGAAAACGAAATCACTGTACTGCCTCATATTCCATACTCTCCCGACCTGGCCCCCTTGGACTTCTTTTTATTTCCAAAAAAAATCGTTCAAATGGCTCTGAGCGCTATGGGACTCAACGTCTGAGGTCATCAGCCCCTAATACTTAGAACTACTTAAACCTAACTAACCTAAGGACATCACACACATCCATGCCCCAGGCAGGATTCGAACCTGCGACCGTAGTGGTAGCGCAGTTTCAGACTGTAGCGCCTAGAACCGCTCGGCCACTCCGGCCGGCTTTATTTCCAAAGTTGAAAACACCATTGAATGGACAAAGATTTGCAACGATAGACGAGATAAAAGAAAATTCGGAGATGGCACATTGCGTGCTCCAACAACAGGTGTACCAAGACTGCTTCCAGAAGTTGAAACGGCGTTGGGGACGGTGTGGCGGCGATTCTGGTGGAGACTATTTCGAAGGAGACCACGCAAAATAAGGGAAAGGTAAGGGCAGAAAAATTTTGTAGGCAAAGTTCCAGAATTATTTGAACAGACCTGTGTGTGCACATGTGTGTGTGTGTGTGTGTGGGTGGGTGGGTGTGGGTTTGTGTGGGTGTGGGTTTGTGTGTCCAGGCTATGCTCCAAAACTCCTGGATAGATTTTGACCATATTTGGCACAAAAACTACAGGCCTTATGAGTATCAGGACTGTGGGGTTTATAACCACCTAGTTCTAATAGGAGCAGAGATATGGGCAAAAAGGTGTTTTTCCAGGCTCTAGCATATAGGCTGCTCTGCACAGCAGGCATGTTGTTAGTAACATTATTGACCTGCCGAATCAATCTGCTTTGCTGGGCAGCCTACAAGTCAGTGACAGACATGCTTTGTTTGAGTAGTATCAGCCCACTCTATCAACCTGCATTGCATGGCAGACTTTCTCTCAGTGGTAAATAAATTATTTCAAGCCTCTGATTTTTAGCTTGCCCTTCATAACAGGTTTGTTGTGGGAAAAGTATCCGTTTGCCTTATTGAATAATATTGCAGGGTCTATATGTCATGATAAGATGGCTGGGGACAGGACGGAAGGGATGGACAGAGCAAGGAAGGAGGCTATGGACTGAGAAGGGGAGACTTTCATGAGGCAGGTGAAAGGAGTTGAGAGGAGTTCAGCAGGTGGCAAAGGAAGAGAGGAAACAGAGAGTGAAAGAGAGATAGTAAGGAGGATATGGTCCAAGGGAGGGGGAAAAGGTATGGTCAAAGAGAGGAGATGGAGGACGTGGAGACAGACTGATAAAGATGGGAGGATGAAGTGGACAGACAGAGGGAAGAAGAGGTAGACACAAAAGGGGGAGAAGGAGGTGGGTCCAAGATACGTGTCGAATGGGGATGCAGGCAAAGCTGTGGGCGAAAGGTTAGTACGTGTATAATAAATTGGTGCTAGTTGAAAATAGCGTCGTCTTCTCTCGCACAGTAACTGACATCAACGATGTAAATACCACCCTTCACTGTGAACAGGTCCATCGTGCTCACGTGCACATCACTCACAGGCTACAGTGGAAAAGGGCCACTTGGGTGTTAATAGAGAAAACTCTTCCGCTTATGTGGCTCCTGATGCGAAATGTCAACAGTGCTACATGTCATTTCGGTTTTACCTACACATTTACTGTTCAGTAAGAGAACATAATGTCTAAATAGAGCAATTAAATGGAGCTAGAGAACCAGGCGCCGCTTGCAAAGAAAAGCCGAGTACAGCAATAACATATTTAACTAACTGTCAAAATTACGTATTTCCTCGCACTGTTGCACAAGGAGGCGAGAGCTCGCAACAGATGCTCAGCGGAGAAGACTCCGATTGCGGCAAGAGGTGTGCCATTACGAGCGACTATCTCGCGGAGTTATGAAACACATCTTAATAGAGACTTACCGGTCTGCCGACCAGCCGGAGCGAGCATTTGCTTGAATAATGCATTACACCAGGATCGTGCCCGCCACACGGCTACCGCGCTTTCGTTCCCAACGTTCGGCCAGCGAAGACACACACGTTCTCCACGTCAGGCCGCTTACGTGTGTGGAGTAGCGCATCAAACCATCTCTGCAAACTGTTCCGGGCTTCTGTCCACGTAACGCAAACACGAAAGAGCTTAGATGTAGTAAAGAAGAAAGCAGTGATTTTTTTTAAATCCATAAATGAAG
Source organism: Schistocerca piceifrons (assembly GCF_021461385.2). Classification (NCBI taxonomy): domain Eukaryota; kingdom Metazoa; phylum Arthropoda; class Insecta; order Orthoptera; family Acrididae; genus Schistocerca; species Schistocerca piceifrons. The sequence goes on from NC_060142.1 coordinate 381,468,713, forward strand.
AATTGTGCGATCTAGAAAGAAAAGTTACGTAAAACATCTTGGAACAGAGGTCTCGGACAGAGATTACCACAGTTTTTAGTTTCTTAAAAAGTAACGCAGACTGCTACGTTGTGAAATTGTTGTACCATTTAATTCTTGTTACGTAGTAGTTTTTTTAACAAATAACTGGAAGAAACAGTTTGTAAAAATGATTTTGAGTCTAATATTATTTTGTTTCAAATTGAACTGTCAATTATTGTTGATTGCATAAGACGTCTGGCTACCTCGGAATGATCTGGGCAAGCATACGTGCAACGCACGGGCTAAAAGAATATAACTGCCATATACTGGTGAAATTCTTCTTCTTTGGAAGCTGTGTTACATCCACCGGACTCTCTCCACGTTCCTCTGTTCTGTAGCTCTTCCTTAGTATGCTGCTAACTTGGAATGTTTTTGATCTCATCCAGCAATCCAAGCACTGTTTGTCTCCCTTTCTTCCCTGCAATATTTCTTTCGATGACTTTGTTTCACGCAATTTCTTCACAAGATATGTTCCAGCTAAGTTGCTACACAGGTTTAAAAGTTTACTTACGAGCTCCTTACTACTGCCTAAGCTTCGTTACGTCGCTCTCTCTCTCTCTCTCTCTCTCTCTCTTTCTCTCTCTCTCTCTCTCTCTCTCTCTCTCTCTCTCTCTCTCTCTCTCTCTCACACACACACACACAGACACAAATTCTAGGGATGGGGAAAAATTTACGTCCAGCTGTGCTGTGAGACTACTGTTTGGTGTACCTGAAAATTACTTCATTGGACACACTTGAACACTTCATAACGAAGCACGGAGAAATACACCGTATATGAAATTAAACTCACCATAGTTTTGTTATATAAAATACAATCAATCCCTGATAAGAAACTACACTCCTGGAAATTGAAATAAGAACACCGTGAATTCATTGTCCCAGGAAGGGGAAACTTTATTGACACATTCCTGGGGTCAGATACATCACATGATCACACTGACAGAACCACAGGCACATAGACACAGGCAACAGAGCATGCACAATGTCGGCACTAGTACAGTGTATATCCACCTTTCGCAGCAATGCAGGCTGTTATTCTCCCATGGAGACGATCGTAGAGATGCTGGATGTAGTCCTGTGGAACGGCTTGCCATGCCATTTCCACCTGGCGCCTCAGTTGGACCAGCGTTCGTGCTGGACGTGCAGACCGCGTGAGACGGCGCTTCATCCAGTCCCAAACATGCTCAATGGGGGACAGATCCGGAGATCTTGCTGGCCAGGGTAGTTGACTTACACCTTCTAGAGCACGTTGGGTGGCATGGGATACATGCGGACGTGCATTGTCCTGTTGGAACAGCAAGTTCCCTTGCCGGTCTAGGAATGGTAGAACGATGGGTTCGATGATGGTTTGGATGTACCGTGCACTATTCAGTGTCCCCTCGACGATCACCAGTGGTGTACGGCCAGTGTAGGAGATCGCTCCCCACACCATGATGCCGGGTGTTGGCCCTGTGTGCCTCGGTCGTAAGCAGTCCTGATTGTGGCGCTCACCTGCACGGCGCCAAACACGCATACGACCATCATTGGCACCAAGGCAGAAGCGACTCTCATCGCTGAAGACGACACGTCTCCATTCGTCCCTCCATTCACGCCTGTCGCGACACCACTGGAGGCGGGCTGCACGATGTTGGGGCGTGAGCGGAAGACGGCCTAACGGTGTGCGGGACCGTAGCCCAGCTTCATGGAGACGGTTGCGAATGGTCCTCGCCGATACCCCAGGAGCAACAGTGTCCCTAATTTGCTGGGAAGTGGCGGTGCGGTCCCCTACGGCACTGCGTAGGATCCTACGTTCTTGGCGTGCATCCGTGCGTCGCTGCGGTCCGGTCCCAGGTCGATGGGCACGTGCACCTCCCGCCGACCACTGGCGACGACAACATCGATGTACTGTGGAGACCTCACGCCCCACGTGTTGAGCAATTCGGCGGTACGTCCACCCGGCCTCCCGCATGCCCACTATACGCCCTCGCTCAAAGTCCGTCAGCTGCACATACGGTTCACGTCCACGCTGTTGCGGCATGCTACCAGTGTTAAAGACTGCGATGGAGCTCCGTATGCCACGGCAAACTGGCTGACACTGACGGCGGCGGTGCACAAATGCTGCGCAGCTAGCGCCATTCGACGGCCAACACCGCGGTTCCTGGTGTGTCCGCTGTGCCGTGCGTGTGATCATTGCTTGTACAGCCCTCTCGCAGTGTCCGGAGCAAGTATGGTGGGTCTGACACACCGGTGTCAATGTGTTCTTTTTTCCATTTCCAGGAGTGTAACAATGTAAAAGAACTGTTCAAGGAAGCCAGCAATCATGTCTTTCTTACTGCTGTAGTTTATTATTCTGGTTGATGATTTACATGATATTCCTCAAAGTACAATCTATCTACATGACAGCACTTCCTTCTGCCTCTATAATTTCTTAAACGTTCCTCTACAGACGTCGAGAAACTTGGATACCCCGTAATGATGGAAATAGGAGTATGTCACAGGCTTCCAAATGTGAGATATAACATAAGGTATAGACAGATATGGCGAAATTTTGCTATATACTCTGCGGCTTCTTTATCGAAGTGAGATATTACGTAGTCATGAGGAAGTCACCCCACAATTCTATTAATCTGTGATCATTTCATTGCTATGTACCTCCTCATTAGCATCAACATGGGGGTGGGAATCTATAACTGGAGTGTAGAAGAGAACTAATATCTGATGAATCACTCTCATACATTTGAGAAAAGTGATCACCATGACCCCCGCTTTTTAGGTGGAAAATCGTTCGCATTATCCATGTTTGACAACCTTACGTTGTACACGAGGTACCGTTTTCCTTCCCTTCTCGGAATCCATGACACATAATGACTTCAAGAGAAAAGGTGCAGTGCCTCACGGCTTGTCTCCTTTCTCATAACGTCCTATTCAAAAGTCAGCGGAAGTGATATATACACACATCAAAAAAAGTTTTGCGTCACCCCAGTTCCCAGAACTCCTGAAGATAGACGTTCACTGTAGACAGTAGAGTGCTCCATGACCGAGTAAGCGAGCACAAAATACGAGATGAGGCGAGCACATCCTAACTAGATAGGCTGCCCGCACTAGTCCTAGTGACCGAGCATAGATGCCGTGACCGAATACGTAGCACATAACTTCAAACACATTACACGTGTCATTATCCCTGGGAGACTGCAGCCAGCACGGGCTTCTCATTTGTGGTGTGTCTTTCTCTGTAATCGTGCAGCGCGAGGAAGCCAGTGCAGTAAGATATAAGATTGAAACCAATTTTTGCACATTGAAGAAACAGGAAGGTCTAAAAAGCAAAGGTCTAGACGAAAACAGTGCGTCTACTGGGTACGTATCGTGCATAAACTGCTCCACATTACTGTGTTTCCAGGCGGGAAACACTCATTTAAAGAAACACAGTTGCAAGAAACCTCACGAAGGTACAGCTCCTTCAGGGATACCGACAGTAATAAAAAATAGTATTACAGCAAAGTGTGTTGTAATGTGTGCTAAAGATATGAGACCTTTCAGTGCTGTTTCCGGTGAAGGTTTCAGAGACTTAGCAAATAATTAATACATCTAGGTGCGCATTATGGAGAAGTTAACGTGGCAGATGTCATGCCACATCCCTCTACTATAAGCAGACATGTCAAAGAACAAGCTGATGCAATGCGAAACAGCATAATGCCTTCTATTGTTGAGGAAGTTATTAATAAAACATGTGCTGCGACTGTTGATATGTGGACTGATTCGAATGATCAGGTGCACTATTTGACGCTTACAACACATCACATTAACACAGATTGGTCTCTTGTGAACAATGTTTTATTTACAACAAAATTCCCTGACGTTAAGAAGACGGGAAAGAAATTGAAGAGAGGATGGCTGATTGGGACATTACGCCGGACATGTGCACAGTTTTGTTTTAGTCTCCGACCAGGGTGCCAATGTAATAAAGGCTTCGGAAAATCACGAAAGGATTCCTTGTGCTGCTTATTGTATAAACGCAGCACTTAGCCATACTTTCGATGAAGACAACTTCTTGTTAAATCATGTCCCGAACATCGCATCAACAATAAATACTGCAAAATGCATTGTAAGGTACATTTAGAAAATTAGCCTCTGCTCGTCTTTGAAATCATCGTTGAAACAAGAGGTCTGCACACGCTGGAACAGCTTGTACATTATGCTGGAATCCTTACACACACAGCATAACGAAGTTGCTGCTTTTCTGACGTAAAAGGACTTCGCTTATAGATTGCAAGGATATAATAATGAGCTTACAGGAAAAATTGCGCATTTTCTTAGACCATTTAAAGAGGGCACAGATGAATTAGAAGACGAAAAAGAACCGACAATCCAGTTAGTTTTTCTTTGGTTTCACAAGCTGCAACAAATTTGCAGTGTCCATGACACCGTCAGTTGATTAATTACTGCAGTTGAAAGCACTATTTCATTATTACACGCGATAGATTTATAATTAACTTGCGTAATTGATGTGTACTAACAGATATGTATTTTTTAACAGGAGGTTCAAAGGATTAAAAATCGAGCCTTGACTTTCGTTTGTGATCACCTCCAGACATAAAATTACTACGTTTCTTTGGCCGTCTTTCCGTGATATTAATATGTTTGAAATAAATGAAAAGCAGGAAATTCTTTGCAATGTGCGACAAATGTGTGCTATTTACGCAGGCACAACATGCAATCATTAACATAACCGTTTTTGCATAGTTAGTGGATGGTGTATTGTAGAGAAACGAGAATATTATAATTCGTATAATATTTCATTAACGTAAAACACCTCGTTTTCACGGGAACGTTTCGATGATTTTCACATCAGTTCTGTATTACTTGTCTCTTTTGTTTATTATCATAGATCCTTCAAGTACTGTGTCATCACCACCCAGAAAGAGACATTGTTTCAAGTAATGGAGGAACAACAGATCATCCGCAGCAGATGAAGTAGGTCTCTACATTGATGACATCATAAAGTGGTGCAGCAGACATGAAACAGATCTGCCAGGCCTGGCTGCAGTTGCAAGACGTATTTTATGTATCCCAGCAACAAACGCACCCAGTGAAAGACGCTTTAGTAAAGCCGACATGTTACTAACAAATCGCCGCAGCCAACTGAATCCGGAACGCGTTAGTGATTCACCGCTGATCAACAATAACTATAATTTTGTTCTGTTGCAAACAAGTGAAAAGTATCACAAGTTACGTCTGTAAATGTTTAATGTTCTTTGTATGGTTTATTTTTGAAGATGGTTGTCTTCTAGATTACAGGGACAGCAAATATATAATGATTTCTATTAAGGAAAGTAAAAATATATCTTCTGTTTGGAAATGAGATTCGTCTTGTATCCGCGATTGTATTGAAATATCATTTTGCTTCCCAAGTGCTGTATGAATGTTGCTGTGTCACGTACCGGTTCTTGAAAACGTTACTTTTGTGTTAAAAGGGAGAGAGACAGAGATAAATACATTGCGTGTGTGTGTGTGTGTGTGTGTGTGTGTGTGTGTGTGTGTGTGTGTGTGTGCGTGTTTGAGAGAGAGCGCGAGACAGACAGAGACAGAGAGGCGTTGGATTTGTACAATACAGTACAGTACAGTACAGCGAGCCGAGGCGAGGCTAGGTGAGACGTCAGCAGTGACCGGTGATGCTTGGTTATCCGCGTGTCCGGAATCCGGACAACAGACATGGGGCGAGTACGTGACCGAGGCGAGTCGTGTGGGGCCGGACACGAGCGGCTCGGTCCCCCCGTCAACAGGCGAGCCATGACCGGTCAAACGTTGAGCGTTGCAGCACTTTAGTAGACACATTCCCTACGACTGTTCAGAGGTATCACTAAAGCCGCCCACAGATGTAAACAACCATGCATGAGCAGCGCCTATTAGTCGGAGGGGGTCCGACAGCCGATCAGTTCCAGTCATTCCACCAGGAAGGAAGTATACGGATCGTGTTGTCTGTGGTTCAATCATACCTAGACGGTCAATACCGCGGTTCCATCAAGTCCTCATTGTTACTTCGTGCGCGGAAGATTTCTCAACAATGGAAGAGTCCAGGCGTCTCGGAGTGAACCAAAGCGGTGTTGCTCTGACATGGAGGAGTTAGAGAGAGACACAAACTGTCGATGACATGCCTCGCTCAGGCCGCCCTAGGGCTACTACTGCAGTGGGTGACCGCTACCTGCGGATTATGGGTCTAAGGAACCCTGGCAGCAACGCCACCATGTTGAATAGTGCTTTCCGTGCAACCACAGGATGTCGTGTTACGACTCAAACTGTGCGCAATAGGCTGCATGATGTGCAACTTCACTCCCGTAGTCCATGGGGAGGTCCATCTTTGCAACCACAACACTATGCAGCGCGGTACAGATGGGCCTAAAAACATGCCGAATGGACCGCTCAGGATTGGCATCACGTTCTCTTCACCGATGAGTGTCGCATAAGCCTTCAACCAGACAATCGTCGGAGACGTGTTTGGAGGCAGCCCGGTAAGACTGAATGCCTTAGACACACTATCCAGCGAGTGCAGCAGGTTGGAGATTCCCTGATGTTTTGCGGTGGCATTATGTGGGGCCGACGTACGCCGCTGGTGGGCATGGAAGGCGCAGTAACGGCTGTACGATACGTGAATGCCATCCTCCGACCGATAGTGTAACCATATCGGCAGCATACTGGCGAGGCAATCGTCTTCATGGACGACAATTCACGCTCCCATCATGCACATCTTGTGACTGACTTCCTTCAGAATAACCACTTCGCTTGACTAGCGTGGCCAGCATGTTCTCCAGACATGAACCCTATCGAACATGCCTGGGATGGATTGAAAAGTGCTGTTTATGGACGACGTGACCCACCAACCACTCTGAGGGATCTACGCCGAATCTCCATTGAGGAGTGGGACAATCTGGACTAACAGTGCCTTGATGAACTTGTGGATAGTATGCCACGATGAATACAGGCTTGCATCAGTGCAAGAGGACGTGCTACTGGGTATTAGAGGTACCAATGTGTACAGCAATCTGGACCACCACCTCTGAAGGTCTCGCTGTATGGTGGTGCAATATGCAATGTGTGGTTTTCATGAGCAATAAAAAGGGTGGAAATTATGTTTATGTTGATGTCTGTTCCAATTTTCTGCACAGGTTCCAGAACTCTCAGAACCGAGTTGATGTTAAAGTTTTTTTTTAATGTGTGTATTTATAGGTAGTAGTGTTTGAATACTGCGTTTTCTTTTATAATTAATTAACTGTTGCGAATAGTATTCTGTTGCATAGTGTTGTACATTCGATGAACACATTCTTTCATTGTATTTCCTTGTATTACAGCTTTTTGAGTGTGGAAGTTCTCCACTTCTGTATTTGGTAGAGACTACCGCTTTCCCTGAGCACCTTGAGATCAGTTTCGGTATTATTTACGTAGTGGTGCTCCTATATAAGATTTTCTACAAAAGTGTAGTGTATTCTGTCACTTTTTATGGCTTTGCGGTACTCTGAACTATATTTAAAATTGCAGTAGGTCTTTTGCACATAGATCGTAATGGAAAGAAGTTGACTAATAAATGTCTTGTTAAATTTGTCATCAGCGGTGTTGTTCATCCCGAGAAGGTTCTGTACAGTATTGTTTCTGCGGTATGTTACAAGCAGTCGTTGTTTCTCTAATATGTTCTTCATCCTGTCGACATTTCTGTTTCTGATGTTACATGCAGGGTTTCTCTTAATGTGTGCTTTCTGGATTATGTTCTCTCCGTTATTCACGTATTCATGTTTCTGGCACTTCGTTGTGGGGGCTAGTTTATCCTCCGTTTGTCTTCTGATCATTTACTTTTTCGTTTTGTCGTTTGCTTTCTGGTTACCTGGTGTGTTGTGCTTAGTTGTTACGTACATCCAAGTTCATCTAGTTGGGGTCTAGTAAATCTATTTAGAATGAACCTACTTTGGAGCCAAGCATACAAAAACAGAACTCGTTGAACAAGGAATTAAGTACTTTCTACTACTTTGCAAATTCAGTACTGTCAGCCATAAATCACCGCGCGGGATTTGCCGAGCGGTCTAGGGCACTGCAGTCATGGACTGTACGGCTGGTCCCGGCGGAGGTTCGAGTCCTCACTCGGGCATGGGTGTGTGTGTTTGTCCTTAGGATAATTTAGGTTAAGTAGTGTGTAAGGTTAGGGACTGGTGACCTTAGCAGTTAAGTCCCATAAGATTTCACACACGTTTTTTTCTTCAGCCATAAAACACACAAATATCACGCCAGCCTGTACAATCCCATCTTTAAAATTAACACATTTTCTGGTAAGCAGTCACAACAAAATCAAATATGCACGGATTTTTGTTCTTACATTTAAAATAGAAAATCAACCAAATGCTTTATATAGTATTTTACAAAAAATGGTTAAAATGGCTGTGAGCACTATGGGACTCAACATCTGAGGTCATCAGTCCCCTAGAACTTAGAACTATTTAAACCTAACCAACCTAAGGACATCACACACATCCATGCCCGAGGCAGGATTCGAACCTGCGACCGTAGCGGTCACGCGGTTCCAGACTGAAGCGCCTAGAACCGCACGGCCACACCGGCCGGCAGTATTTTACAGAGCTATAACAAGACCAAACGAACATGACACAAAGGTGTCAAAACATTTTTCGGTAAAGGTTAAAAAAAATAAAAAAGAAAAAACGTAACGTTTTTGCAGTGGTTGATTTTTTTCCCTAAAACTCAAATTTGATTCGCTAACATAGAAAAACAGGAAATGGAGCTACCCCTAGCAACATGATTACATCCACAGGGGTGAGCTCGTGATTTTTCTACTCAGGAGTAAATTTTTCTTTTTGTTCACGTTGATAACATTTTTGAAGTCTGGGCTGAGTATATTGTAGGCTATAAGATCTGCTTTCTTATTGCTCTAATCAAGAAGCAAAGAATTTCTGGACAAGATGAGCCTTGCAAATGACCGCAGAGGCACGTCTCTACACTGGAGCAGTAGTACCAGGCGCCTGCAGGTAGCAACCGCTTGATACATTTCTGGTGCCAGGTGGCTATTTAACAAGATTTTCAAAGCTTTCAACAAGTGTGGGTGGGTCCACTGAGATTGTCGCCGAATTGGAGGGAGGAGGGGCTTAGAGGGGCACTATTCCATTTTACTGACTCATGCGTCAGGGTCAGGTGGGGCTGAAACAGGAGAGCTGAAAAAGCGTAAGACTTTTTGCTGTTGCCGATCACGTTCAAATTTCGTCCAACGGTTTTGAACGATATCTAGTGGTTCCACACTGTACACCGGAGCAAAAATTGCGGTCGCATTGCACTCCAAAGGCATGACATAACGTTCAATGGGGCTGTTAGTCCACGACGTTCTTAGAGAAGAGTTGGTGCGTCAGAGAAATGCGAGTAGTATCAAATCGTCAAGAACGTCGTCTTGTTGTTCATATCACTGCAAACTGTCTTTTTCGATCGCGAAATATGTGGCAATCAACGTCCTAAGGAAAGGGGGTCGCCTCATTGATGCCATTTATGCCGCCCGATGAGATACTTACGTGGCAATTCTGAAATGTTTTCCTCCGCCACTCATAAGAAAAAAGCTTGATTTCAACGGTGGGCGTCGCGGTTCTGACCTCCATCGCAGAGCCGTAAAACGAAGGGATGAATTGCGGATAAGAGGGCCTGCGACGACCTTACCATTGTGTGACATCTCCACGGAGGTGTTGGGCAGAATTGAGGTGAAATTTGGAGCCAGTGGGACATTATTAATCAATTTTAAACATCAAGTCAACTTTTGAACTCTGGACTTTTTTTCGACACCTTGCTGTTTGAAGCGTCTTTGAGCCCGAGGGTGAAGTCACAGGGCACCACGATTTTGCTCCGTTACAGAAGAAGTTTTTACGCACCCTTGAGCCATATTTCAAGCTTATGCTTCGCATTGGGACACACTAAGGGGATTTCGAATAAGCGCTCCGTTAGTTCTCTTGCACAGTGTATTTTTGTATACGTCTCGTGTGTGTGTAACATGATACCCACTTTTCTGTCTCTTACAGTTAAGGTCTCTTCACTTAGTCCATTCGATCTAACCATTCACCAAGGTATTTAAATTTTGTGACAAGGTTACTCTTTACTTAACGTGTTGGCAATGATTCCGCCTTTTAAAACAATGTCTTTAACATCATTTGTTTAGCTGATTCCTTCATAACAGTGTGCTCTCTCCTGCCATCATAACCATATTTTTACTCCGTCTTTCTTAGTGCCTAATCCCGATAGCTGAGTGGTCAGCGCGACGAACTATCATGCCAAGGGGCCCGGGTTCGATTCCCGGCTGGGTCGGAGATTTACTCCGCTCAGGGACTGGGTGTTGTGTTGTCCTAATGATCATCTCATCCCCATCGACACGCAAGTCGCCAAAGTGGCGTCAACTCAAAATACTTGCACCACGCGACCGGTCTACCCGACGGGAGGCCCTAGCCATACAACATTTCATCTAATTTCAATGCCTAACCCTAATGGTTTCAACAGAGCTATCGATTTACTGTTACACTATGACACAAAGGCACCATCGACCTAATTTTAAAGAGAGTAAATGATTGAATAATCATGTAACAAGCTTATTTCATTATATTGCACAGACTGAACTCAAATGTGTTAGTTAAATTCCAAGCATTGGATTTTGAGGTGAAAATGAAATTAAATTCACTATTCAACTCAAAGGCAATATGCATCTACTTGCCCTGTATCAGTACTCAAATATGCAAAAACCAAGATGAAGAAAACTAAATAAAGATCATTCTGTCGCATCAAATACGATTTCCACTAGCATATAGTGCCAATGATGTTGAATAATAAGTATTCATGCACCCTGAAATGTACATAGTTACTCTAATTACACTAAAACACCTAACCCATGTTAGATGTGGCAGTGTATATATCTTTCTGTAATCATAAGAACTGAGTAACAAGGCAAAGAGGTTGGACCAGAATGTGCATTATTGCGGTCGTTTATTTAAGAGCGTTTGGTGGAAACCACATGATGAAAGGCGTCAGGGGTCATGGGATATTTCAATTTTAATTAAGTACTGAAATCAAAATTCACTACAACAACGCGGTACCCGAAGGCGACCATTTTCGTGAGTTGGGACCACAGAGCACCCAAGGACGTCAAGTAGTCATGGTGGTGAATGCAACATCGCGTAGGGAAGCTTTCTGGAAACTGGCGTAAGAATACGAAGTGCAAAAACTGAAATATAGACGCGCTATGCGGCGGCCGATAATCCTTTGCAACAAGCAGATGGACGAGTCCAGAGAATGGAGCAGAGGGGAAAGAAAAAATAGTCTATCCGAAAAACACATTCTGTAAGAGTAAGAATTAAGGGAGAAGTGTTGCTGTAGGTTGTCCCTGATGGCAGTCTGGTTGCGACTGTAAAGTTAGAGTATGAGCCGTCTTGAAGAAATCGTGTGACTTATTGCTGGCAGATCCAAAACCATCCTTGCGGTTTATGTCCAACATGGCACAATGGCGTGTGAGATTAGCTAATTCGGTAGGGCAGAATTATCTTGTCTGGTGGAATTAGTTTCAGTTGTGCAATCCCCTTGAATTCTGATGCGTGCTATTGTCAACTTTGCATAAATGTTCTAACCTACATACACCAACTTCATTGGAAGGACGAAGGGTCTCAATAATAAATTTGATTTTACCAGCTTAGTTTGTTCTTTCTTTATCGATGCACCGACTCTTACCAGAGCAATGTTCTATTCACGCTAAGTTCGATCAGGTTCACAAACGGGAGCGCAGCATAGGAACACTTGCATCGCAGGTAAGGGCAGGTTGGTTAACAGGTTGCGTATGCGCATCTGAAATTCAAGTACGCATCATCAGAAGGTAGGTCTGTGCTGTGAGTGTAAGTCACGCACCACTGTTGGTCTACACTTACCGTGCCAGGCAGGGTGTTCTGTATTACATTGAAGAAATGAGGTTTTTGCTGGTTTTTCTATTGAAGGGTAAACGAATGTATGTAGAATGCTGGAATGATTGATCTGTGAAGTTTTTTATGGCTCTTTTTATTCTAATTATTCTATTATTCTATTAATTGTTAAAACGTATTACTCATAACCGAGGGAAAATAAATCATGCCCCACATGTAATCCTCGTAATATTGTTAAAAAACCAGTTTCAATCGCGTGTACACCAGCTGTCAGATTCGAACTAATACACGCTCCGGTTCTCAAACAATCAGAACAAAGCACTCTTATGACAGGTTCGCTCGCATGTCGTATTATGGCAGTTTGTCAATTTTCTCACTTTACAAATTTATTAATTTATTAAGTGAGAAATCAGAATCTACGAAACATAGCAAATGCACTGAATGTGTGACTACAGCTTTAAAAACTGATTCGAAAGTTGTAGGGGAATAACATTTTATTTAAAGAAAGAGCATTATACAACTTTTGTAATTGAGAGCCCGATCTTATTTAGAAGTCAGTTTCAAAATTTAGCTTTGGCTGCCTTCTCCACGTTTCAGGATTCTGTGATGGTGTAGTAACGGTGGCCCGTTGAAAATAATTTCTCCAGAACCGTTATACAGGGTGAGGCAGTGAAACGGCACGATTTTGTAAAACCACCAAAGATTTATTTACAAGTAAAATCATAATAGTTGAACATGGATCTCAAGTACAAGAGTGGAAATTAAAGATTTAACTTAAAAACAATCATTTTTTAAATATGGTGTCAGTGAGGTGTCGTCCTTGGTTTTGCACACATTGTCTAAGCCTGAGATGAAATTGTCCCATGACGTTTCGTAGCATCTGTACTGGAATGTTGTTAATTTCCTGTCGAATTCGCTCCTTCAGGTCTTCTTTTGTTCTTGGTGGATTTTCCTAGAAGACTTTGCACTTGAGGTAGCCCCAAAGAAAAAAGTCTGGTGCCGTCAGATCTGGTGAACGGGCAGGCCAGGGGAAATCGCCATTCCTGCTGATTAGACGTCGTGGAAATGCAAGTCTGAGCAATTCCATTGAGACATTAGCAGTATGGCTTGTTGCACCATCTTGCTGGAAGAGTGTTTCAGCATCTGGATCATGTCGATCAATTCCAGGCAGACCAAAAATGGTCAACATGTCAGCATAACGTCCAGAGTTTACCGTCACTGTGTTGCCATCTTCATCTTCAAAAAAATAGGGCCCCACGATTCCACGAGATGACATTGCGCACCAGACTGTTACTTTTTCAGAATGGAGAGGTTTTTCATGAAGTTCGTGCGGGTTATCTGAGGACCAATATCTGAAGTTTTGCTTATTTACGTACCCACTAAGATGAAAGTGGGCTTCATCACTCATCCATAAGTTATGCACTCTTTCTTCATTTCGTTCAATAACGTTAAGCATTGACTGGCAAAAGCGTATACGGTTATTGTAGTCATTAGGTTTAAGGGCTTGCACTACCTGAATTTTGTATGGATGATAGTGAAGGTCACTCTTCAAAATCCGTCTTACTGATCGATTGCTGAGACCAAGTTCTGCGCTGTGCCGTCTCGCGGATTTTCGCGGACTTCGTCCCAACGCTGGAAATGGAAATGAGCGTTTGGCGTCATTGGCCGGGAGGCCCCTCGCGGGGCAGGTCCGGCCGCCATATCGCAGGTCTTATTACATTCGGCGCCACATTGGGCGACCTGCACGCCGGATGGGGATGAAATGATGATGAACACAACACAACACCCTGTCCCTGAACGGAGAAAATCTCCGACCCAGCCGGGAATCGAACCCGGGCCCAGAGGACGGCAATCCGTCACGCTGACCACTCAGCGACTGGGGCGGACGTCCCAACGCTTCGCGCACACGATTAATGTTCTCGGGTGTCCGGATTGCTTTTGTGCTGCCGCCTCTTTTCTTTGTTGTGCTAGCAGTAGCTTCAAAGGTTTTAACCCAAAGGAGAATGGCTTTCCTTGATGGCACGGGAGCCCGTGGCGGCAGGTTGAATTCACGACGAAAGGCGCGTTGAGCACCAACCACACTATCCGCGTTTTTGTAATATGCCTTTACGGCATATGCACGTTGCGCACTCGACCAACGCTCCATGGCTACTGAAACTTCCACCACTCTAGACGCCCAAGGTCACTTCCGCCACTCTCGCAACCCCCCTCCGCGCCCGACAACCACTATCGAAATCGTGCCGTTTCACTGCCTCACCCTGTATATTGTCGCAATAGTCGTTGTGAGCTTGATGTTGGGTTGCATTTCCACAGTGTGTACAGTTCGAAATACGCGGCACTGCCATATTTATGGAGAGTATTCGTCTACCAACGGAAAAACGTTTCTATTGTAGGACGAAAAAGGCGAATATGCCACTGTTATAAAGACTGACTGAAAAGTGGTGTACCAGTTGCCTCATTCTACGTTGCTCCGCACCTTTAAAAATTTTACCAAAAATTTTGGCATGTAAACATAATGCGCGCTGCTTTTAACATGCAACTCACCTCTCATTTCCACGAGCTCCCCTAAAACTAACTCACTCAACCTACTAGTTCATCGCAGTAATTCGCTCATCCCCATCCGCTGCCGCTAGCCCATTCTCACTCTCACATTCAGTCCATCTCAATGTCATTATCTCTTTGTGTCTTCTAATTGCAACTGTTCCCTGCTCACTGCCAGTCGCCTTCGTTCTGTCCTGTTACTACTGTCTCCCCTCGGTGTCACTGTCTCCCTCATACTCTCTCTTACTGCTACTATCTCATTCACTCCTTCCCACTGCTGCTATCTCTTTCCACTGTTGCTCTCTCTCTCCTCCTTGTTGTCATTTCTACAGAAAATAATGTCCCCAGTCTCTCATTATCACTTATCCTCATCCACTTCCACTTTCTCTTTCTCTTTATTCCTCTCCTCCTGCCACTGCCTCCTTCATTCTTCTTTAGAAAATGTGAATTATGTTCCGCTGTCACTGTGTCCCTCTCTTTCTCGCACACTACGATTATCTCCTTTGCTCTTTCTATACCACAACCACTGTCTACTATCTTTCAACATTTATTACTTTTCCACCTTTTTTCCACTGCCACTGTCAAATTCCCTCTAGCCATAAAAAAGCGCAAATATGTTCACATTCCAAAATTTCTGGGAAAATTTTTAGAGGTACTGAAATGACTCAGTTCGTATCTCCCTTCTTAGGCAGAGTCTTAGAAACAGGAGCATATTCGCCTTTTTCGTGCTTCGATAGGAGCATTTTTCCACTGGTTCCCTTCTTTCCTCTGCTACAGCAAGGCATGTTACTCATATTAAAAGAATTTTATGGATCAGTAAAACTTTGGAAGTTTACCTACATGAAATTGAAACAACGCAAAACTAATGTTAGACCTCAGACTGGGTTTTACGTGCACAAAAATTTACATAGGGCCCCAGAGCTCTTCTGATGATAACTGAGAAGCTTTACGTCACTTCATATGAACCACATTTTCGCCTCATACCGGACTTGACGTGCGTATTTTACGTGTACAGGTAGCGTGAATTTGAACCTCTGTATCTCGGAAAGGGCTAAATACAACTTGTATACATTATGGATGAGGAACACTGCGACTGTGATGAATAAAGGTTTCTTGAAATTACTGCAACCTGTCGCCTTTTGTTTTGTTATTCAATTACTTATTATTCCGATAACGGTTTCGAACCGCCCAGCGATCATCAGCAGTGTGGGAGTCATGTAGCTGTGGCAAGATATATAAACGAAACATGCAAGCATTCAGTGTAGCGAGAATTATTCACATTACGAGATAGATTTTGTTGCTTTATTTACAATAATTTGTATCCGTTGGTTGGATGTTGATGTACACAGTATTCTGGAAAAAATAATTCAGTAGGTTGTATGTTGGTGTACACAGTATTCTGGGAAATATAATTCACTATGTTTTCCAGAATATTGTCTACGCCAAATTCCAACCGATGGATGTTAATCACGGTAAGTGAAGCAATGTGAATAATCCTCACCACACTCAGTGCTTACATATTTCGTTTATACACACATCAAAAAAAGGTTTGCATCACCTCCGATCCGAGAGCTCCGGAACCTGTACAGAAAATTGGAATAGACTTCAACATAAACATCATTTCCGCCCTTTTTATTGCTCATGAAAACCACACATTGCATGTTGTACCACCATACAGCGAGACCTTCAGAGATGGCTGTACACATCGGTACCTCTAATACCCAGTTGCACGTCCTCTTGCATTGATGCATGACTGTATTCGTCGTGCCATACTATCCACAAGTTCAGCAAGGCACTGTTGGTCCAGATTGTCCCATTCCTCAAAGGCGATTCGGTGTAAATCCCTCAGAGTGGTTGGTGGATCACGTCGTCCATAAACAGCACTTTTAAATCTATCCCAGGCGTGTTCGATAGGATTTATGTCTGGAGAACATCGGTACCTCTAATACCCAGTTGCACGTCCTCTTGCATTGATGCATGACTGTATTCGTCGTGGCATACTATCCACAAGTTCAGCAAGGCACTGTTGGTCCAGATTGTCCCATTCCTCAAAGGCGATTCGGTGTAAATCCCTCAGAGTGGTTGGTGGATCACGTCGTCCATAAACAGCACTTTTAAATATATCCCAGGCGTGTTCGATAGGGTTTATGTCTGGAGAACATGCTGGCCACTGTAGTCGAGAGATGTTGTTATCCTGAAGGAAGTCGTTCACAAGATGTACACGATGGGGGCGCGAATTTTCGTCCATGAAGAGGAATGCCTTGCCAATATGCTGCCGATGTGGTTGTGCTATCGGTCCGAGGATGGCATTCACGTATCGTACAGCCATTACGGCGCCTTCCATGTCCACCAGCGGCGTACGTCGGTCCCACATAACATCACCCAAAACATCAGGGAACCTCCACCTTGCTGCACTGGCTTAACAGTGTGTCTAAGGCGTTCAGCGTGGCCGGGTTGCCTCCAAACACGTCTCCGACGATTGTCTGGTTGATGGCATATGCGACACTCATCGTTGAAGAGAACGTGATGCCAATCCTGAGCGATCCATTTGCCATGTTGCTGGTCCCATCTGTACCGCGCTGCATGGTGTCTTGGTTGCAAAGGTGGACCTCGCCATGGACGCCGGGAGTGAAGTTGCGCATCAGGCAGCCTATTGCGCACAGTTTGAGTCGCAACACGGCGTCCTGTGGCTGCACGAAAACCATTATTCAACATGGTGGCGTTGCTGTCAGGGTTCCTCCGAGCCATAATCAGTAGGTAGCGGTCATCAACTGCAGTAGTAGCCCTTGGGCTCTCTATCTCCTCCATTTCCGAACGACATCGCTTTGGTTCATTCCGAGACGCCTGGACATTTCCCTTTTTGAGAGCTCTTCCTTGAACAAAGTAACAATGCGGGTGCTATCGAATCGCGGTACTGACCGTCTAGTCATCGTTGAACTACGGACGAAATGAGCTGTGTACCTACTTCCTGGTGGAATGAATGGAACTGATAAGCTATCGAACTCCCTCCGTCTAATAGGCGTTGCTGATGCATGGTTGTTTACATCTTTGGTCGGGTTTAGTGACATCTCTGAACAGTCAAAAGGACTGTGTCTGTGATTCAATATCCACAGTCAACGTCTATCATCAGGAGTTCTAGCAACTGGGGTGATTCAAAACTTTATTGATGTGTGCATAAAATTGTTCCTTGATGTTTTGTCTTCAGTACAGGAGCCACAATCGCAGTTGCCGTTTTAACGTCCGGCAATGTCCCCCACAGTCTTCGATGAATTTTCAGAGAATAGATTCATATATCTAACACGACCTCACAACATGGATATTTTAACTGCAGTATTATTGTGATTCTTGAAGTTTTCCCAGGGTAATGGGGATTCCATGTAGTTTAGGGACTGTAGTCGAATGACGTCAACTTCTTTCCACTATATTGTAGGCTACCTACGCGCATGCATGAAGTTAGCAACGTGAAATAGCAATAGACATTCACCAGAAGATGATTAAAATATTTTCAGCTGAAATATCGTGGCAAGTAGCCGAAGTCATACCGCTGCAATCCCGAAACTTCATGAAATAATGAAGTATTTTTGTTATTTTTTTCATGAGTAATGATACACGGTTTTCATTTTACCTTTCTTATTTTGTATTTTATTATTTTCTAATTTTATGTTATAAGTTTCATTAGTTTGTTTTGATTTGTTTCGATAAGTTGTGTGTGTTTCATAATATTTTCTGTGACTTTCTTTCTAATTCTACATCTACATTTATACTCCGTAAGCCATCCAACGGTGTGTGGCGGAGGGCACTTTACCTGCCACTGTCATTACCTCCCTTTCCTGTTCCAGTCGCGTACGGTTCGCGGGAAGAACGACTGCCGGAAAGCCTCCGTGCGCACTCGAATCTCTCTAATTTTACATTCGTGATCTCCTCGGGAGTTATAAGTAGGGGGAAGCAATATATTCGATACCTCATCCAGAAACGCACCCTCTCGAAACCTGGACAGCAAGCTACACCGCGATGCAGAGCGCCTCTCTTGCAGAGTATGCCACTTGCCTCTGCTAAACATCTCCGTAACGCTATCACGCTTACCAAATAACCCTGTGACGAAACGCGCCGCTCTTCTTTGGATCTTCTGTATCTTCACTGTCAGCCCCACCTGGTACGGATCCCACACTGACGAGCAGTACTCAAGTATAGGTCGAACGAGTGTTTTGTAAGCCACCTCCTTTGTTGATGGACTACATTTTCTAAGGAGTCTCCCAATGAATCTCAATTTGGCACCCGCCTTACAAACAATTAATTTTATATGATCATTCCACTTCAAATCGTTCCGTACGCATACTCCCAGATATTTTACAGAAGTAACTGCTACCAGTGTTTCTTCCGCTATCATATAATCATACTATAAAGGATCCTTCTTTCCATGTATTCTCAATACATTACATTTGTCTACGTTAAGGGTCAGTTGTCACTCCCTGCATGAAGTGCCTATCCGCTGCATATCTTCCTGCATTTCGCTGCGATTTTATAATGCTGTAACTTCTCTGTATAGTACAGCATCATCCACGAAAAGCCGCATGGAACTTCCGACACTGTTTCTGAGATAGATCTGTGAGTGAGTAAAAAGTAAACAAATAGCAGCTACATGTTCACTAACGTTACTGAGCAATTGGAGGCGATAGCGGGAGGCGGAAGAAAAACGGTCTCATAAATCATCTACCTGGTCTGATGTAATTAAACCACAGAAAGTCGAGATGTGGCCTCGAATCAGACTGCTCCCTGACACCAGTATATCAACCACATTCCCTGCATGTTTATAAAACACGAGGGAATTCCTTGTGGATGGGTTTCGTTCGATACGATTTATGGCACATATATCAACAGAGAGACTAAAGGCCACAATGCGTATGCGGACATTCTCTGCACTCACGATTTCACGGCAAGTAAGGATCAGTTGAAGTTAGTAACGGAAATAAATAAGTGAAGAACGTAAAGTGAGAAATGCCAGCCTCTCATGAAGTCACATTCACCTCGAGCCTCCCGCTGCGCAGGCGCGCAAGAATGGAAGGTAAATGAAGGATGGCGGCTGCCGCCGACCCAAACGTAAATATAGTGCTTTCTGGTGCGGCGGGCGTGTCCGTGCAGCCAAATACGGGCGCAGCGCCTGCCTATGCAAATGGCGGCATTCCGGGCTTCTCGCGTGCTAATTAACGTTCGGCAGCCGCTTCGCAACGGCCGTCGGCCCGATCGGCACAGAAAATAAAAAAAAAGTTAAAAATGCGCGCCAGTGTGTGATCCTAAATCTGTAGATGTCACAGGCGTGTATCTGATGCCGGCACCATGACAGAACATAACTCCGTCCGCACACAAGCACACGCGCACGCACGCGCTAAACACATACACACACACACACACATACGTGTCGCTCACATTGTGATAATGAAAGAGATGTCTGTCACCGCAAAGTTAAGACACTTTAAACGCAACACTCAACATGCGTTTAGTAAGCATATTTTAGTCTCAAACGGGTTTTATAAAGCGGTAGCAGTATTTCACATAGTAGCTTGTAATGAATAACAGAAACTTCAGAAAGTCACTGATGAAGAACGTGTAGCTGCATCCTTGATGACGCAGTTCCCCGGACGTCAACTTTTCTTTTCAAGATGGCTTTCGTTGGAGGCCAATGTGTGTACGAGCAACTTTCGTCGAGACTGAAATATGATAATGTCTGTGATGTTCACAGCACAGTCAAATGGTTCAAATGGCTCTGAGCACTATGGGGCTTAACATCTGAGATCATCAGTCCCCTAGGACTTAGAACTACTTAAACCTAACTAACCTGACATAACACACATCCATGCCTGAAGCAGGATTCGAACCTGCGACTGTAGCGGTCACGTGGTTCCAGACTGAAGCGCCTAGAACCGCTCGGCCACACCAGCCGGCCCAGCACAGTCATCAGCACCTTTACAGGATAGCAACGTACACATTTCTTGTCAAGAATGATGTCTGTACTAGGGAAATTGTTGCTATGATTCCGCATGTTAGAATTTTTCTGTAGAGTTTCAAATACGTGTTCCGTTACTGATAAAATAAATTGATCAAGTGCCTTGTAATGTATTAAAATCCATCACGCACTTGAAAAAACTTCCTTACAACTAGGTTGGTTTGTTGGTTTTTGGGGGAGGAGACCAGACAGCGAGGTCATCGGTCTCATCGGATTAGGGGCGGATGGGGAAGGAAGTCGGCCGTGCCCTTTGAAAGGAACCATCCCGGCATTTGCCTGGAGCGATTTAGGGAAATCACGGAAAACCTAAATCAGGATGGCCGGACGCGGGATTGAACCCTCGTCCTCCCGAATGCGAGTCCAGTGTGCTAACCACTGCGCCACCTCGCTCGGTCCTTACAACTAGGGCCCGAATTTTAATGAAAAGTCATAATTTTTTCCTGAACTTTAGGGTGAATTTTACAACAATTTATGCTACTGTAGTGTAGAAAAACGTATTTTTATTGGTCATATGAAGTCAAATTCTTACACTTTTCTAGTATGAGGTCATATTTCGGCCAAAATTTTCCATAAAAGGTCATATTTCTGGTAACTTTTGCCTTAAATGCATACATTTGTGGTATCTTTAAGGACAAAGGAATTAAAACATAAAAATATTGCTCACATGACGATGTTTCAGGTGATATTATCACAAATAAACACAACAATTACTATAAAGTTTTATTTATCAGGACTATAGTAGGCAAACACGTAACACACAAGTCGGTTCGCTGATGCAAGATTTGCGCGCGGGGTCGACAAAACTTTTCCGAAGCCAACAAAGACAGCTTCCAACGTAGTAAACATCGCACACGACGTCGCACTATTCAGTTTGAATACAAACTCATCCCAAAAAAATTCATGAAGAATGGCCAAGCCGTAGCACAAAAGTTCAAAGCAACACATTATACTGCAATACAGCTGAGTATTCCCCGAAAAACCTGGTTCTCCCAAATCAAGCTATCTAAACGTGATACCACTACTATAACGCGCATCCGGCTGGGTCACAACTGTTACCCTTCACATCTTTATAGGATGAAAGTTCGGTCACCTCCGTAGGCCGAAGTCACCCCACTAAGATTGTAATCCCAATCACGTGATACTAGGACGTTCAAGAAATGACAGACAAAGCCGCAAGTTCCTCAATGCCTTGAAAAGGACAGGAATTTCCCAACCTTCATCTGTGATGGAACCGTTTCGGCGGTAGTTCATAACCGACTATATCAGTATTGCCCAGTGTCTGCAAGAAGCGGGTATCCAGTTACAAGTCAGACACAAAGGATCCAGCATGAGAAGTTGTGATATACGAACCGTGTTGAGTGTCTGAATGTACAAAGTGTACCATGACGTTGAACCCTCCGTTAGTAGGGCGGACTGAAACTGTAGTCCGTGCGAACACTAATGACTGCCTTCCCACTCTAGACACGTACAGACACGTCTGGGACCTAGCAGCTTCCTACAGGAGGGTTACGTTTAAGCCACTGTAGGTCTGACCTTCAGTGAATTAACTTGTGCCTTTTGAAAATAAAAATTGCTACAACAGTAGTCAAAGCTCCCTGTCACTCTTTCGTAGCGACTGACGGATGGTTAACAGGATTTAATGTAATTACTGATGCCTATGCTATATGTATGATACTGTATTGTTGCAGCACTTAGAGTACGTTAATATGGCCTATTGATTTTATGTATATGGCGAAAAAGAATGTGGCGAGCACGATATGTAATACATGACTAGCAAATGTGCTTAATAATGTCTCACAGCCGAAATGAGCTAATAGCACTATTTTTAAAAAACGAAATATAGCCTACAACGGACAATGTATTCTTTATTTGTAGATACTCACTTCTCTGGCTAGATGGTTAATGCCATAGGCCAATAAGTTAAAAAAGAAATAAATAAAAAATAGGAAAACATTCAATCTGGTTCTACACGCCGAAAGGATACTGTTCCAACAATATGAAGTTGCGATGTTTTGTCCGTGATTTTGGAGAAAAGGTCTTCAGCACTGATACGGAAATACTATTTTGTAAACTACATTAAGTATAGCTGGTGCAGATAATCGCTTTAATGTGCAGTAACACTGTAATTCCGCCAAATACAGCAGCTGTGTGAAGTGCTGAAAATGACGGCAGAAAAACATTGTTATTTGAACAGACAGGTCCATTTTCAACCGTGCAATCATTCTTCAAGGACTTGTTGTCTCCCAACTTCCCACTGGAGAATCTGAAGAACCTACGTTTTAGATAGTTCCTGGAGAAGTACGCAACAGATGCAGTTCCAGAAGCCGGCCGCGGTGTCCGAGCGGTATCTAGGCGCTTCAGTCTGAAACCGCGCGAGTGCTACGGTCGCAGGTTCGAATCCTGCCTCGGGCATGGATGTGTGTGATGTCCTTAAGATAGTTAGGTTTAAGTAGTTCTAAGTCTAGGGGGCTGATGACCTCAGATGTTAAGTCCCATAGTGTTCAGAGCCATTTGAACCATTTTTCTGCAGTTCCAGATAAAACTACATTGCGAGAGAATTATCTATCCGTGTGCTACGAAAAGATGATAAACAAAATACGAATTAGTGTTGTTGATCAAAAGGTCTGGGTGTCCACAGATACTGGTGGGCGGTATGTTGCAAATGATGTTGTTGATGTTCTATAAGTTGACGGGTCTGGAGAAATGTTCCTCCTAACGTGTGAAGCTCTCGACAATTGCCATTTTGTTTGACAACCCTATGAATCTACTGAGCCCGGGTGTTGTGGACTGAGACATCGATGTAATTCTAGTAATAGCTGGAGCTTCATACATGGCTAAGCAACTGAAGGGCTTCAGATCCTCTACCCCAGTATGGTGTACGTCATTTGCCTAGCACATACGTTACAAGTAGTTGCAGAAGAGGTTCGATCAAATTACTCTGATGTGGACAAGAACATCAATCTAAAAACTTCGCTACAAGTGTAGAAGTTCAAGGAACAAGCACCTTCACTGCACCTTCCCCCTCAGCCTGTTCTTACTCAATGGGGTTCTTGACTTGATGCTGCTATTACTGCATCAATAACATAAAAATAAAGACAATCTTCTGTGAGATTGATAGCGAAGAATCAAGTTTTATCACAACTGTGAAAGAGGTCTCTACAATACTTTGTCTCGAAACTTGGCATACATCAAAGCCAACTTTTGGTTGGTATCGAATGCCATCACACGACTGGAAGCTGTTGATACTCAACTCTGTGATACCCTGGATATTGTGCAACATGTATGGAGTGAGTTGAGTCGATCTCATTGTTATGTTGCCGTCAAAGTAAACAATAAATTGCGAAGTGTTGTCCAGCGGAGTGCTGGATAGTGAGTCTTCCTGGGAACGCCACAACATTTGAAGGCAATGAACCGAAGCTGGCTGCAGTGATCTCTCCACCTTCAAATACGCTCTTATCCATTGGCTTATGCCAAGAAGTTTTTTCAGATGTTTTGAGCATGAAACATGTAGCAGCAAAGTTTCTTCCGAAATTGTTGAATTTCGACCAAAAACGAAGTTGCGTGAACAACGCTTATGAATTGCTGAATGAAGTAGACAACAATCCAGAACTTCTAAAGAAGGTTATAACAAGTGATGAATCATGCGTAGACGGGTATGACGTCGAAACCAAGGCCCAATCGTTCCGATGGAAACTGCCTGAAGAACTAAGACGGAAAAAAAAATTCCGACAAGTTCGATTACATGTGAAGGTTCTTCTCAATGTTTTCTTCGATTACAATGGGCAGGGGCATATGAGATCCTGCCTTATGGGTGAACAGTCAGAAATGAATAAAACCTGGAAGATATGCTCCGTTTGCGTGAAGCAATCCGAAGAAAACGACCAGAACTGTGGCAAAACCACTCGTGGAAATTGCATCACGATGACGCTCCTGCTCACACCACAATAATCGTTCGTGATTTTTGGGCAAAATATTAAACCTTTACGTTGCCTCAACCGCTGTATTCGCCGGACATATCCCTCTGCGACTTCTTTCTATTCCCGAGGCTGAAGAGAACCTTGAAAGCACCTAGTTTTGCCACCACTGATGAGATAAAAATATAATAACTGCAGGAGCTGAAAAAAGTGAGTTCCAGAAGTGCTTCCAAAACTGGAAGAAGCGCTGACGTCAAGTGCATTGTATGTGAGAGGGATTGCTATCAAGGGGACAAAGTTGGTGTTGATGAATAAATTAAGAATCTTTCAGAAAAACAAAAATCCCGTTACATTTTGATTACACATCGTATACTC
Organism: Schistocerca piceifrons; assembly: GCF_021461385.2. NCBI lineage: Eukaryota > Metazoa > Arthropoda > Insecta > Orthoptera > Acrididae > Schistocerca > Schistocerca piceifrons. The sequence goes on from NC_060142.1 coordinate 381,493,507, forward strand.
TCTGAACAAAAGTATCCAGATACATTTTAGTGGTCATTAATATGGTGTGTCTCCACTCTCCGCCTTTGTGATGGCTTGAAGTCTATTAGGGACACTTTAAATGAGGTGTCTGAATGCCTGTGGAGAAAGAATGGCAGCCGATTCTAAATCAAGAACGGAAACCAGAAAGGTTCGTGATGTTGGACGCTGGGGTCTGGAGCGAAGTCGACGTTCTAACTCATCGCAAGAGTGTTCCACTGGAGCCTGGCTGGGACGCTGGCCAGGCCATTTAAGTAATGTCGGTGTCCAAAAGCGAAAGCTTTACATATGCTACTTATTGATAGGGTGTATTGTCGTGCTGACACAAACAGTCATTGCCTCCTAATTGTTCCTCTACTGTACGCAGTACAAAATCTTACAAAATGTGTCCATTTCCTTCCGCATTTAGAGTTTACTTAACCGCAATCTAGCAGCACCCGAACCACGAAAATCACCCCGTACCGTAAAACCGCCTCCTCCGTCCTTTACTGTTGACACTACACGTAACAGCAGGTAATGTTCTTGGGTCATTCGCCAAAACCCAAACATTTCCATCGGATTGCCAGAGGATACACCGCGATTCATCACTTCAAATCGCTCCTTTCCAGTCAACCACAGACCAGTGGCGTCGCTCTTTATATCACCTCAAGCGTCACTTAGCACTCACTACTGAAATGTGAGGCTTATGAGGAGCTGCATGACCATTGTAACCCGTTGTTTTTAATACCATGCGCACATTGTGCCAGCTGGACTGCTGGTAGAACTTGGGAACTAATTAGTGATTCCTTCCGCTAAATTCCTGTCATTTTTTAGAAACACCCTCATCAATATTCGACGTTCCTTTTCCGTCAGTACATGAGATCTGCATGGTCTTGGTTTATCGGTGACTGTTCCTTCGTGTTTGCACTTGACAGTCACGTCACCAACAGGTGACTTGGGTAGCTTTAAGAAGTAAAAATATCCCTGATGGAATTGTTACTCAGGTGATGGCGAATTATTAATCCTCTTCGAAGTCGCAGAATTCTCCTGACCGACCCATTCTGCTGTCACTGCTGCTGCACTGTAGTTACCTTTTATATTGGCGGGTCCCAGTAGTAACACCGGTTCCTGTCAGATCACCGAAGTTAAGCGTTGTCGGGCTAGGCTAGCACTTGGATGGGTGATCATCCGGTCTGCCGAGCGCTGTTTGCAAGCGGGGTGCACTTAGCCCCTGTGAGGCAAACTGAGGAGCTACTTGATTGAGAGATAGCGTCTTCGGTCTCTTAAAATGACATACGGCCGGGAGAGCGGTGTGCTGACTGTTGTGGTTGGCAGGAGAGCCAACACCGTGTTACTAGAGGAGGCCGAAAGGCACGCGTTTTAGCTCACGCAGGTTGGAGTGAGGCCTGGAACAGGACAAGGAAATTAGAATTTAGAAAAACGGACGTAGCTGGTGGAATACTTAACTTTAATCCATTAATGATGAACGTCGGTTTTGACGGTAAATGATTCACAATATCAGTAGTAATTGATAATGGCGCCTTGCTAGGTCGTAGCAAATGATGTAGCTGAAGGCTATGCTAAACTATCGTCTCGGCAAATGAGAACGTAAGTAGGCAGTGAACCATCGCTAGCAAAGTTGACTGTACAACTGAGGCGAGTGCTAGGAAGTCTCTCTAGACCTGCCGTGTGGCGGCGCTCGGTCTGCAATCACTGATAGTGGCGACACGCGGGTCCGACATATACTACCGGACCGCGGCCGATTTAAAGGCTACCACCTAGCAAGTGTGGTGTCTGGCGGTGACACCACATTCCTCCCCCGCATATCGGCGTACGGTGGTGGCATAAGGCTTCCGCCCGCCGTTAGGAGGACCCCATGTTGACGTATGCGACGAGGTGGGGAGCCTAACAACAGGCGAGGCTGTGCCACCCGCACCCTGCCATTCGGACCGCAGGGAGCTAGGAAACGCCTGAAAACCTGCTTCAGGGTGACGCCAACATGCGGTGTATGCGCCCGCAGAGAGACAGGAGGGGCCGAAGGGTCGACCTCCATCGGGCCGGGGCACCCGACGGGCGAAGACGACATATGGTCCGGAGCGGGCAAGAGTTCCATGTCGGAGGACAATTGGTCACGGGAAGCGATCGGCGGCGCGTGACCCAGGGAGGCGCCCGGCGGCTGCAGCGAAGCGTCCACTGCGGGCGTCGCCGGCGGGAGAACATGCGGCGGCGGCGGCGCGTCGCCATGGGGCAAAATGGAAGGCAGCGTCGGTAACACCTGGGGCTGAGGCGAGCCAGTAGATGGGTCCCCAGGGCGCTGACCGGACGGCACCGTCGCTGAAAGCAGACGGCGAGCGGCAGATCCCGTGCGACGACAGAGGCGCAGCTGATTGAGATGCCGACGCACCTCACCAGAGGCCCCCAAAACCAGATACATAGCGCGGCCGAGGCAGCGAAGAATGCGCCCTTCGAGCCAACGCCGTGAACCTCGATAGTGGCGATAGTAGACAACGTCGCCTGGAACAAAAGCAGGTGTCTGCCGCTGCACAGGAACCTGATGCGGCGGATGTAGCAAAGACTTCAAGGTTCGATGAGGGCGACCGTGGAGCAACTCAGCCGACGAGCGACCATCTCAGGGCTGAGAGCGATACGAGGACAAAAAGAGCAATAACGCGTCCTCCCGAGAATGCGACTTTTTTAATTTCAACATCTGTGACTTGAAAGTCCTGACCAATCGTTCAGCTGCACCGTTTGACTGTGGCGAAAACGGCGCGGACGTCAGATGTTGAATACCATTGGCCTTGCAGAATGACTGAAATTCTGCGGGCATGAATTGTGGGCCATTGTCGGAAACAATAGTCTGTGGAAGTCCTTCAGTGCAAAAGATAGCAGATAACGCTTGGATGGTGGCAGACGACGTCGTGGAAGACATCCGGACAACAAAAGGAAAATTACTGAATGAATCTACCACGACCAACCATCGAGCATTCCAGAATGGACCAGCAAAATCGATGTGTAAGCGTTGCCGAGGGGAACTGGCTTTTGGCCATGCAAAGAATTTCCGCGATGGTGCTGATTGTTGTTCGGCACACACCATGCAAGAAGAGCACATATTCGTAATCGCGGCATCGATTCCGAACCAAGTACAGTGCTGACGAGCAAGTTGTTTCGTTCTCACTATACCCCAATGTCCTAGGTGGAGAAGCTGTAAGACAGAGGACTGTAACGAACGTGGTACCAAGACCCTGGACTGATCATTATCAGAACGCAACAGTAAAACACCACGTCGTAAAAAAGTCTCTCCTGGTGAGCAAAAAATCGGCGAAGCAACGGATCCCCGATCCGTGACTTTGACAAGGGCCATTGCGTAGCAACAAAACGCAGAACGGTAGCAAGGACAGGGTCGGCAGCTGTGGCTGTAGCTACACGACGAAAATCAATCGGAAACGATTCGACCACGTCATCGGTTTCAATATCGATGAACATGCAAGCAAGTTCGGAGGAATCGAATGCTCTATGCTCAGCAACAGGCAAGCGGGACAACGCATCGGCGTTTCCGTGCTTAGCAGTGGACCGATACGCGATATCGTAGCGGTACTGCGAGAGGAAAATAGACCAGCGAGTGAATTTCTGCGCTGTACGTGGAGGTACAGGCTTGTTCGGATGAAAAAGCGATGTCAAAGGTTTGTGGTCTGTGATGATGGTAAAGTGACGACCATACAAGAAATCATGAAACTTTGTAACACCAAATACGAGAGCCAATGCTTCTTTCTCGATCTGTGAATAATTTCTTTGCGCAGACGAGAGCAATTTGGACGCAAAGGCAATAGGGCGATCGTGCGATCCATCTTTGTGCGCAAGCACAGCACCGATCCCGAAATCCGATGCATCCACCATCAACAAAAGGTGGGGATCGAATGGCGTAAGGCAAGTATTGGGAAGCAACGCCGATTTCAACTGGCGAAAGGCGCGTTCGCATTCCGTCGTCCAGACGAACGGAACACCTTTACGGCGTAAGCGATGAAGCGGAGCTGAAATGGAAGAGGCATGTGGCACATATCAGTTATAGTAATTTATTTTTCCCAGCCCACTCTGTAGCTGCTTCAAATTCTGCGACGAAGGCAAGTCTTGTATGGCACGAAGGTGCGTGGGACTGGGATGTAAGCCTTGGGCATTGAGCACATGTCGCAGGTATGGCAAATCACGAGCAAAAATCACACATTTGTCCTTCCACAAGCGAAGACCATTTTGTCGCAAGACCTGAAATAATGTTCTGAGATTGGCTAAATGTTCTTCTTCCGTCTTTCCGGAGATTACAATATCGTCCAGATAGTTTGCTGCAGTAGGAACCGACGCACAAACAGTTTGTAGATATCGCTGAAACAACGCAGGGGCGGATGCACACCCAAATGGCAGTCGTTTGAATCGATACAAACCAAGATGCGTGTTAACCACCAAAATGTGCTGCCCAGAGAGAAGCCTGCACACGTTCAATTACACCTTGTGATTCAAAATCGTGTAATGTTTTTGCGACTTCATCACGCAATGCGTGGGGAACATTGCGCGCTCTGGAAAATTTCGGTTGCGCGTCTTACTTTCAGTTCCAAATGTGCTTTATAGTTCTTAGCGCAACCGAGGCCCGGTGCAAAAATGTTTGCAAATTCTTCACATAGACGAGAAACACTGTCTGAAGGCACAGTCTGGTTCACTGATAGGACCTGATTTACTATAGACAAGTTAAACAACTGAAATAAATCGAAACCAAACAAGTTCACTGCAGAAGAAGAACGAAGGACATAAAAGGACACAAGTTTTGTTTGGCCTTTGCATGTTGCAAGAAGGCTGCACTGTCCTAACACAGGGATCTCTTGACCCGAATAGCTAGTTAACTTAACATTTGCGGCACGCAACGGAGGTGTGCCCAGCAGTTTGTAAGTGTCTTGATTGATAAGTGAAACTGCAGCCCCGGTATTGAGCTGGAATGGTATCACTTTGCCATTAATATCCAAGTCCACAAAAAGTTTATTGTCCTGCTGACGACAAGAGCGACTGTCTTGTGCAACGTGAACTGACACTGGTACAAAATCACTTGCGACTTGATGGGAGTTCCGGCGATGTCGACGCACACTATTTGTGGGACGAACACAGTCACTGTTAGAGAGAGTGGCATTGGGCGGAGTGGAATGAACTACATGAATTTCCATGTGCGAAGTTTCGCGAGCGTGAATATCCTTGGTTCGATTCCGATTCCAGCGTGAAGCAAATGGCCTGGAATGGTTTTGAGCTTCCGATCTGAGCTTTTTCTGGCAAACACTCTGAACATGTCCTTTTTTATTACAATAAAAGCAAATAGCTTGGCGTGACGGGCAATTCTCACGCGAATGTCTAGTAGCGCACCGCAGGCAGGATTTGAGCACTGCATTTGCTTGCCGACGCTGCACACGTAGCTGAGAGCCTGGCGGCAGCGGCGCGGCCGGGCGCGAGGGCTGTTTACTGCTCTGTGCAGCTCGCCCGGCGGGCCGGTTAACCTGACACATGGCTGGTGAAGTTTCAAATGATTCGTGAGCAAATTCAAGTGTGTTCTGCCAATCCAATACGTCCATCACTTGTTGAAGGAAGGGATTGACTAGTTTCAAAAGTTGTTCCCTTATACGAACATCAGAAACGTTCTGTGCAATTGCATCACATTCCATAGTATCTGAATAAGGGAGTCTACATTGACACTCAAAAGCACAATCCCTAGTAAGGCCTTGCAAGGTTGCAACCCACTCCCGATTAGTCTGACCTGCCGTACGTTTTGTACGAAAGAAGGTATACCGATTGGCAACTACATTGACTGATTCTTTGAAATATGCATCTAATGCAGACAAAATTTCTTCGTAGGACAGAGTTGGTACATCGCGTTGGGGAAATAATTTGGCTATCACAAAATGGTTCAAATGGCTCTGAGCACTAAGGGACTTAACATCTATGGTCATCAGTCCCCTAGAACTTAGAACTACTTAAACCTAACTAACCTAAGGACAGCACACACACCCAGTCATCACGTGACTATCACACAGTAGGTGTTCACCCCGACTGATGATAACAAAAACAATTAACTGATATTGGCGCCTTGCTAGATCGTAGCAAATGACGTAGCTGAAGGCTATGCTAAACTATCGTCTCGGCAAATGAGAACGTAAGTAGGCAGTGAACCATCACTAGCAAAGTCGGCTGTACAACTGGGGCGAGTGCTAGGAAGTCTCTCTAGACCTGCCGTGTGGCGGCGCTCGGTCTGCAGTCACTGATAGTGGCGACACGTGGGTCCGACGTATACTATCGGACCGCGGCATATTTAAAGGCTACCACCTAGCAAGTGTGGTGTCTGGCGGTGACACAACACTGACCACATGCCCCTTCATATCCGCATCCAGTGACGCCTTGGGCTGAAGAGGACACAGCGGCCGGTCAGTACCGTTGAGCCTTCCAAGGCCTGTTCGGACGGAGTTTAGAGTTTTAGTATTGGCGGATCCGACTCTCATGGCATTCAGTGGTCAATACTGCATTGCATGATACTTTTGATCAAACAGTGTGTTTGATCGCGACCAGATGTGGATGCCCGACAAATGGGACAGTCCAACTCTGAGGTTGAAAAAGCACTAGGCTTTAAACGTGCATCCTTGTGTAGGGTGTTTCTTAACTACACTATTTTGGATAAAACCAGCGCCACCCTTCAAATGCCGTGTTCCGGTGCCACAACATACTGATGACTGGAATCGCCGTTGACTGTCACAGATTTTGAACATCGGTTGGAAGGGCCACAGTGTGGCAATGTTGTTAGTCAACAACAGGGTGCAGCAACCACTTCACTGGCTGTGTTTCAGTGACTGTGCTTCACTGGATGTGCAATGTGTGGAGGATCGCCATCTTGCACAAAAATGGTCCTATCCATACATCCTCGTAGTTTGAGGCCTGGATGAAATTGGTGGGCAAAAGACTTTCATAGCGTTTACTAGTGATGGTACAGGTAACAGGACACGCAGGACTCATCTCCTCATATATATATATATATGGCTCTATGATAAACTATAGAGGCGTGCGGGTTTTCCGTTGCCCATATTCTTCAATTCTGCGTATTGCTTTATCAATGGAGATGGAAATTGGCTTCGTCTGTCCACAGAACGTTCCATAGCCATTCATTGTCCACTTCCATGAGAGCAAGAAATTTAAGAACGAACGTTTGTCATGCTGGGACGTCAGCAAGAAGCAACTACTGAGCACGGATGATCTTGTAAGTATAGCAACACAGGATGTTTCGTAGGACCTTATCCACCGTGCCTGCAGGAACGCTGAACTGTTGGGCAATTCCTCGTGCACTGCATGTTTGCACGCCGCCGCTCGGCCGCTCCTGCAGTGCTGTGGCCTCATCCTCGACAGACGACGGATCAATCGCTTTCTTCCATCTACCACATTGCACTTCAAAAGAAAGTGTCTTTCCGAGCCGGCCGGTGTGGCCGAGCGGTTCTAGGCGCCTCAGTCGGGAACTGCGTGACCGCTACGGTCGCAGGTTCGAATCCTGCCTCGGGCATGGATGTGTGTGATGTCCTTAGGTTAGTTAGGTTTAAGTAGTTCTAAGTTCTAGAGGACTGATGACCTCAGATGTTAAGTCCCATAGTGCTCAGAGCCATTTGAACCATTTTTTTGTCTTTCCGAATTTTGTAGTCATTTTCTCCATATCCTTAGCAGACATGGGACCAATGCCCTTTTCTTCATACCGTTGAGCAAGCGAAACTTCTGCAAGTCCACTGGCGCTGCACCGTTATTGTAAAAGAGTTTAGCAGTAGCGTGCTATGCTTCGCCGAGACAGTTACGCTGAGCGTCTTGGGCGCAGACTGACAAACAGCCGTGTGCCGGCTTATGTTAGTGTCCATATTCTGACTCTTAACAGCGCCATCTATTGGTCAAATTGTCATTTTTTTCCATAACGTTTCCCCCTGTGTCAGTGTAATATGCTGTTTAAATCTGACCTCATTCTCAACAGTAAGCCTCTTTCTGTGACGATTTGAAACTGTAACTTTAATTATGGACACCTTGTACTTTCAGCGCACAAGGGAAAAATGTACAACTACATACGAATTATTATTGAGAAGAGGTTCTTATGGCTATTCACGATGAACACTGCAGATGCTCTACTAATGACGCATATTATATACTTTACAAAATTTCAGGTGGCTCTGAGCACTATGGGACTTAATTTCTGAGGTCATAAATCCCCTATAACTTAGAACTACTTAAACCTAACTAACCTAAGGACATCGCACACATCCATGCCAGAGGCAGGATTCGAACCTGCGACCGCAGCGGTCGCGCCGTTCCAGACTGTAGCTCCTAGAACCGCTCGGCCACTCCGGCCGGCTATATACTTCACATTTCAGTAAAATAAATCCGTACTGAAAAACGTCTGTCAATCCATCTTTTCAACTCCTTCAGCTCACTCTTCGTCATTAAGACGCACCTTTATCACAAAACAACAACAAAATTAATGTGTAATTTATCTCCTAGCAAAACTGTACTTCACAGCTTTGGAAACGTCGTCGATTTTCCCCTGAAACCACCATAATATTTACGACTGCACCCAGACCAACACTTCTGATCAATAACAGTGTAGTACGTTGTTGTAAGTTCCACAGTGAGCTCAATCGCGGACTCCAGATAAGTGATTACACTGCATAATGTTCCAAATAATTAGCGTACGAAGCTTAGCTAAAACACTTTCCTCGTTATTGTGATCGCCTTCAATTAACACGTTGACGGGCATCTACATAAACTTCCATTCTGCTAGATGAAGCTTTACTCGTGATAGGCAATCAGGCACGGGTATTAGCGAATTAAGTATCTCGAATTAATTTTCGCTCTGCGCCTCCGCCGGGGAAAGATAATGTCGCCGCCTTAACGAGTGGAGCCAGTATATAGCTGTTGGGAGATAAGTATCATTACGTATGCATGTTTCAGTTAGCTGTGAAGCAATCTCATTTCACGGCCGGTATGTCCTGGGTATTGCGTGACCGGGCTGACCCGAAAGCGCCTCTGGTGGAGCCGGGTGCCGGCACCGGCCACTCTGGAATCCGCCCCGTGCCACGATCTTAAGTGGGCTTCCGTGACGGCGCGGGCCTTGGCTGGGAGCTTCGCACGGGCGCGTAATACACCAGCTGGGATACGGGCCAGGGACGCCTGCGCGAAAGGAGACCACTGGCCACCGGTGCGCGCTGACCCCTTCACTGGCCAACTGCGCCTGCGGTCGCCAGATCTGTCCGAGTTGTGTGACGTCATCACCGAATGCACATTCCGCCCACACCTCCTCCCCCCCCCCCCACTCCCACTCTCGCAGCAGTGTGACGAAACCTTCAGAAGGCACTTCATACTGAAGATGCCCAATCTACAGAGTGTTACAAAAAGGTACGGCCAAACTTTCAGGAAACATTCCTCACACACAAATAAATAAAAGAAGTTATGTGGACATGTGTCCGGAAACGCTTAATTTCCATGTTAGAGCTCATTTTAGTTTCGTCAGTATGTACTGTACATCCTCGATTCACCGCCAGTTGGCCTAATTGAAGGAAGGTAATGTTGACTTCGGTGCTTGTGTTGACATGCGACTCATTGCTCTACACTACTAGCATCAAGCACATCAATACACGAACGCGGTTTTGCAGTCAGTGCAATGTTTGCAAATGCGGAGTTGGCAGGTGCCCATTTGATGTATGGATTAGCACGGGGCAATAGCCGTGGCGCTGTACGTTTGTATCGAGACAGATTTCCAGAACGAAGGTGTCCCGACAGGAAGACGTTCGAAGCAATTGATCGGCGTCTTAGGGAGCACGGAACATTCCAGCCTATGACTCGTGACTGGGGAAGACCTAGAATGAGGAGGACACCTGCAATGGACGAGGCAATTCTTCGCGCAGTTGACGATAACCCTAATGTCAGTGTCAGAGAAGTTGCTACTGTACAAGGTAAAGTTGACGACGTCACTGTATGGAGAGTGCTACGGGAGAACCAGTTGTTTCCGTTCCACGTACAGCGTGTGTAGGCACTATCAGCAGCTGATTGGCCTCCACAGGTACACTTCTGCGAATGGTTCATCCAACAATGTGCCAATCCTCATTTCAGTGTAAATGTTCTCTTTACGGATGAGGCTTCATTCCAACGTGATCAAATTGTAAATTTTCACAATCAACATGTGTGGGCTGACGAGAATCCGCACGCAATTGTGCAATCACGTCATCAACACAGATTTTATGTGAACGTTTGGGCAGGCATTGTTGGTGATGTCTTGATTGGGCCCCATGTTCCTCCACCTACGCTCAATGGAGCACGTTATCATGATTTCATACGGGATACTCTACCTGTGCTGCTAGAACATGTGCCTTTACAAGTACGACACAACATGTGGTTCATGCACGATGGAGCTCCTGCACATTTCAGTCGAAGTGTTCGTACGCTTCTTAAAAACAGATCGGTGACCGATGGATTGGTAGAGGCGGACCAATACCATGGCCTCCACGCTCTCCTGACCTCAACCCTCTTGACTTTCATTTATGGGGGCATTTGAAAGCTCTTGTCTACGCAACCCCGGTACCAAATGTAGAGACTCTTCGTGCTCGTATTGTGGACGGCTGTGATACAATACGCCATTCTCCAGGGCTGCATCAGCGCATCAGGGATTCCATGCGACGGAGGGTGGATGCATGTATCCTCGCTAACGGAGGACATTTTGAACATTTCCTGAAACAAAGTGTTTGAAGTCACGCTGGTACGTTCTGTTGCTGTGTGTTTCCATTCCATGATTAATGTGATTTGAAGAGAAGTAATAAAATGAGCTCTAACATGGAAAGTAAGCGTTTCCGGACACATGTCCACGTAACATATTTTCTTTCTTTGTGTGGGAGGAATGTTTCCTGAAAGTTTGGCCGTACCTTTTTGTAACACCCTGTATAGGATGTGTGTTGGTTCAGTGGGAAGGTTAATGGTCGGTACTATGGGCGATCATTTCCAATGCGATATACCGGGTGATCAAAAAGTCAGTATAAATTTGAAAACTTAATAAACCACGTAATAATGTAGATAGGTAAAAAATGACACACATGCTAGGAATGACATGTGGTTCTATTAGAACCAACCATATTGCTAGACGCGTCGTTTGGTGATGATCGTGTGCTCAGCCGCCACTTTCGCCATGCTTGGCCTCCCAGGTCCCCAGACCTCAGTCCGTGCGATTATTGGCTTTGGGGTTACCTGAAGTCGCAAGTCTATCGTAATCGACCGACATCTCTAGGGATGCTGAAAGGCAACATCCGACGCCAATGCCTCACCATAACTCCGGACATGCTTTACAGCGCTGTTCACAACATTATTCCTCGACTACAGCTATTGTTGAGGAGTGATGGTGGACATATTGAGCATTTCCTGTAAAGAACATCATCTTTGCTTTGTCTTACTTTGTTATGCTAATTATTGCTATTCTGATTAGATGAAGCGCCATCCGTCGGACATTTTTTGAACTATTGTATTTTTTTGGTTCTAATAAAACCCCATGGCATTCCAACTATGTGTGTCAATTTGCACCTCTCTATCTACATTATTCCGTGATTTATTCAGTTTTCAAATTTATACTGACTTTTTGATCACCCGGTATAAGTACACTGAGATGACAACAGTCATGGGGTACCTTCCTTTTGCCCAGCGCAGTGGAACAACTCGACGTACCGTGGATTCAACTAGTCGCTATAACTCCTCTGCAGAGCTCCTGTTCCTGACATACATCAATGCCTTTCTCAGTAGTGTTACTCATGGTGAAAGCATTCTCTTCGCTGATGACAGCAATATTATAGTCAATGAGTAAACAAGAGAACTCCTTGCCAAGAAAGCAAATGAAACTCTCAAGGAAGTTTATGATCGGTCAATAAGCAATAAAGTGACATTGAACACAAAGAAAACTAATGCCATGAATTTCAGTTTGAAGAGGAAAAATGACAATGTTAAATTAAATGCAGATGACACCTCTATAGACTGTGTAACAAATGCAAAATATCAAGGAATGAATATTGATTCTCAGTTGAAGTGGTGTGAACACACAAAGGTACTTGCAAACAGAATGTCATCAGCATGCTATGCCCTTCGAATCCTATCATCAGTGTGTAACATGCAATGTCTTTTAGTTACATTCATATGTACACTCAGTTCTTAGCTATGGTATTCTTTTTTAGGGAACAAATGCACAAAATATGAACACAATTGTCAAACTTCAGAAAAGAGCCATAAGAATAACAACCAAAAATACTAGTCGAGCTCATTGTAAAGATCTGTTCCAAATACTGGGGATTTTAACTGCTCCATGTGAATACGTTTTCCAGTCAGTTGTACACATCAAAAATAACATTGGTAATTACTGCACAAACAGCTATGTCCATGACCATGCAACAAGAGATAGACTCAACTTACATTTACCAAGAAAAAATAAACATTAAACTCTAAACACCATTTTCTACCAAGGAATAAAACAGTACAATAAATTACCAAAAGAATTTAAAGAAATTGGAAAAATAGACTTATTTAAAAAGGCAGCTAGAAAGTATCTGTTATGCAACACATTTTATACATTGACGGATTACTTAGCTAAAACAGAGTAGGGGTTTGATAAAGAAATGTTACACAAATAAATAATAATAATAATGATTATAAAATATCCACCATTCCACATAACACCATCACTGTATTTTTTTTCCTCTTTTATTTCCTTTCTAGAAATACTTATCCCCAACCTATGCGTAGCACTAAACTTACATCTCTTCCTCTTTCTGAGCTCAACATCTCACTCATTGTGGAGGGATGCTGACTCAGTTTTTCAGGATAGCAAATGGGAAGTTGCGGTACAGAAAATGGCTCAGAGATCACCAGTGTATATATATATATATATATATATATATATATATATATATATATATATATATATATATATATATATAATAGAGGGAAACATTCCATGTGGGAAAAATATATCTAAAAAGAAAGATGATGAAACTTACCAAACAAAAGCGCTGGCAGGTCGATAGACACACAAACAAACACAAACATACACACAAAATTCTAGCTTTCGCAACCAATGGTTGCCTCGTCAGGAAAGAGGGAAGGAGAAGGAAAGACAAAAGGATATGGGTTTTAAGGGAGAGGGTAAGGAGTCATTCCAATCCCGGGAGCGGAAAGACTTACCTTAGGGGGAAAAAAGGACAGGTATACACTCGCACACACACACATATCCATCCACACATACACAGACACAAATGTCTGCTTGTGTCTGTGTATGTGTGGATGGATATGTGTGTGTGTGCGAGTGTATACCTGTCCTTTTTTCCCCCTAAGGTAAGTCTTTCCGCTCCCGGGATTGGAATGACTCCTTACCCTCTCCCTTAAAACCCATATCCTTTTGTCTTTCCTTCTCCTTCCCTCTTTCCTGACGAGGCAACCATTGGTTGCGAAAGCTAGAATTTTGTGTGTATGTTTGTGTTTGTTTGTGTGTCTATCGACCTGCCAGCGCTTTTGTTTGGTAAGTTTCATCATCTTTCTTTTTAGATATATATATATATATATATATATATATATATATATATATGTGTGTGTGTGTGTGTGTGTGTGTGTGTGTGTGTGTGTGTGTAGTGAGTGAAGTGTTATGAAACAATGTGTGAATAGTGTGTGCACTGACTGATAGTGAGATATGAGTGAACAGTGTGGCATTACATTATTTGATACGTTATATGTAAAAAAAAGTATTGTATATCAGGACTAAATCTAATGATTGTCTCTAACTAGAAGTCTGTAAATATATGTGTATACGAATTAGCTTACTTTAAATTGATCTAAATTTGTAAATACTTTGACGCATCCTATATCCGTGTAAAAAGAGATCTACGGAGGAATAAAGCTACTACTACTACTACTACTGCTAAATATTGAGCCACGTCGCCTTTATAACCGTCCGTAATAACGAAAGAGCTGCCGGTGCAGGATTGTGTACACGAACTGACGTCTCGATTAGGTCCCATAAGTGTTCAATGGGAGTCATGTCGGGAGATCTCGGTGGCTAAATCATTCGCTCGAAATGTTTCTTCAAACCAATCGCGAATAAGTGTGTCCCAGTGACATGGCGCATTGTCATGCACAAAAATACCATCGCTGTCTGTGAACATGAAGTCCATGAATGGCTAAAAATGGTCTCCAGGTAGCCGAACACAACAATTTACAGTCATGATCTGTTCAGTTTGTGTAGAGGACCCAGTACATTAAACGTAAACACAGCCCACATCTTTATGGAGCCACCACCAACTTGCAGAGTGCCTTTGTTGGCACCTCGGGTCCATGGCTTCGTAAGGTCTGCGTCACACTCGAATCTACAGCTCTTACCAACTGAAATCGGAACTCACCTACCAGGTCATGATTTTCCAGTCGTCAGGGTCCAACCGATGTGGTCACGAGGCCAGGAGCGGAGCTGCAGGCAATGTCGTGCTCATAGCAAAGCCACTCGCGTCGGTGGCCTGCTGTCATTAACGCCAATTTCGCCGGAGTGTCTTAACTGATACGTTCGTCGTACGGCCCACGCTGATTGCTGCGGTTATTTCACGCGCGATTGCTTGTCTGTTATCACTGCCAACTCTGAATAAACTGCACTGCTCTCGGTGAAGGCGGTAGACCACGATGTCGTCCAGGGTAAGAGGTAATGCCTGAAATTTGGTATTCTCGGCACACTCTAAGACACTGCGGATCTCGGAATATTGAATTCCCTAACGATTTCAGACATGCAATGTCCCATGCGTCTATTTCCAAGCACCATTCCGCGTTCGAAGTCAATAACACCCGTCGAACGCAGTAATCACGTCTGAAACCTTTTGAAATGAATCACGTGACTACAGGTGACACATCCGTCAATGCATTGCCCTTTTATACCTCTTGTACGGACACTGTCGTCACCTGCATATGTGCATACCGCTATCCCATGACTTTTGTCACTTCAGTGTACAAACAGGTTTGGTGCTAAACTCTCGGATCCAGACTGTATACCAGTCAGCCAGGTCCCTTTCAGAGTATGCTGATACAATAGCTCTCTATTTAGCACTCATATACAACCGCTCGCTCCTCGAAAGACCAGAAAGTTGCACAAGTCATAGTAATATTCAACAAAAGGTAGCGTCGATCTGCAGTAGGATTTTGGCACATACAATGTGTACGAACATTATGAATTACCTCGAAGAAACCGATTTATTGACAAATAGCACGGGTTCGGAAAACATCGTTCTTGTGAAACGCAGCTATCTTTTAATTCTCACGAAGTAATGAGTGTTATCAACACTAGATGACAAACTAATTCCATATTTTAGATTTCTACAAGGTTTTTACACAGTTCCTTACAAGCGACTTCTAATCAAATTAAGTGCCTATGGAGTATCGCCTCAGCTGTGCGACTGGATTCGTGAGTTCCTGATAGAAAGGTCACAGTTCGCAGTAAATGACGAAAAGTCATCGAGTAAAACAGAATTAATATCCGGCGTTCCCCAAGGAATTATAGGCCCTCTGCTCCTCCAGATCTACATAAAAGGCATAGGAGACTACGTAAACAGTTCTCTTATATTGTCTGCAGATGATGTTGTCATTTATCGTCTTGTTAAGACACTACATGATAAAAGCCTATAGCAAAATGATGTAGGCACTCTATATCTGTATGGTTCAAAAAGCGGCAGCTGACTGTAAATAGTAAAAAGTGTGAAGTCATCCACATGAGTACTGAAAGAAATTCGCTAAATTTCAGTAACACGACAACTCACACAAATCTAAAGACTGTAAATTCAATTAAATACTTAGGGACTACAACTGCAAATAGCTTAAATTGGAACGATCACGTAGATAACGTTGTGGGAAAACCAAACCAAAGACAGTAGCTTATTGACGAAGCACTTAAACAGTGCAACAGGTCTACTACAGAGACTGCTTACACCACGCTTGTCCTACCTCTTCTGGAGTATTGCTATGTGGTGTGGGATCTGCTTCAGATGTGACTGACGGAGGACATCGAAAAAGTTGAAAGAAAGAAAACTTGTCTCGTATTATCGCTAAATAGGAGAGAGGGTGTCACGGACATTATATGTGAATTGGAGCGGCAATCATTAAAATAACGGTGTTTTTTCTTGCGACAGGATCTTCTCACGAAACTTCAATCAACAACTTTTTCCACTGATTCCCAAAATATTCCGTTGGCGCCCACCTACATAGAGAGAAATCATCATCATAGTGAAATAAGAGAAACAAGAGATCGCACAGACAGATTTAAGTGCTCGTTTTTCCAGCGCGCTTTCCGAGACCGGAACGGTAGAGAAATATCTTGAAGGTGG